>NC_092230.1:18534770-18624770 GCF_036320965.1 Panulirus ornatus | reverse complement strand
GTTGGGATTTAGAAATGTTTATAAATTGTTTGTACCTGATGAGGTGGATTGTCTCTACGAAACATGCTGTGCTGCTCCTATAGAAAAATTACAGGTTAGATAAAATCATCTGAACTCCTAGTGAATTGCGATTTCACCTTCATAGCTATCATCACGGACTAGTGCGATCAACATACCAATATATATATATATATATATATATATATATATATATATATATATATATATATATATATATATATATATATATATATATATATATGTATATATATAAGAATTCATGGCACTCTAGTCCCCGGCATCATGGGGTGCTAAAAATCTCCGGATTTCCACCTGGCTCTACTGCCAATGAGAGGGAGGGTTCAGACAGCAGTAGTATCGGCCCCTCCCATGACCTTTTTTTTTTCCGTAAGACCTTCCTCATTTTCTATTCACTATACCAACATTCGTGGTCTCTCTAGTAACCTCCCATCTGCTGAACACCATTTGTCCAGTACCTCTCCTAATATCTTGCTTCTGTCTGAGGCACTTGTCTAATGATGTACTCACGAGTCCCTTTTTCATGTCCAACTTTTATCTCTGTTCACGATTCCTGTTCAGAGGTCGTGCTAGTGCCTACTCTAACATCAACACAACGATTGCACGCCTCAAGGACCCTGATTTCCAAAACTTCATATCATGTGACTCAAGGTCTGTTTCCCAGCTACCATGTCTATCCTATGATTCGCATACTGCTCTCCCAATGCAACAAGTTTTACATCTTTCATCGATAATGTAAACTCCTGCCATGAGACTGTGACATCCTCTTACCCATAACCCGAGATCCTCTACCTCGAGGATTTCAACGTTCACCATAGGGAATGGTTGAATTCCTCCCATACGGATGATCTAGAGCAAATTATCTCCCAACCTACCCTATTTATGACCGCTTTCACGCATATCCTACTCTCCTGGATCTGTTTTTAACCGTGATCTTTCGAACTGTCAATACATAATCTCGCCTTCGGTTGGTTTTCTGACAACACTCTCTGGAATGTATCTATTCCACCGGCACCTTCCCTTCCAGTATCCCCTTCTAAAGGAAAAAATAAGTCTACATCTTTTTGCTCCTTTTTTCTCCCATAGTTATGTGTGTGTGTGTGTGAGTGTGTGTGTGTGTGTGTGTGTGTGTGTGTGTGTGTGTGTGTGTGTGTGTGTGTGTGTGTGTGTGTGTGTGTGCAGCAGTGGCAGTTGGGGACCCGTCTAGGAGAACATAGCCCGCACCTGCCTAGTCTGGGTCAGCTGAACTATCTTGTCATGTTCCCTCAGTGCATTTTACCTACCCCTACCTATGGCGTGACCTGCCTTTTTCCTTACCTGATTGCTGCTTAATCGGCATCAGTTGACACATCCCGCCACGTAGCCCCAAGCCCCCCTCGACGCTATATGTGAGGTGACCTTCACGATCTGGGAAGTCAGTACTTGGTGTCCTATTATGTAGTGTTCCTTGCCATCCTTAGTATCAGATCTCTGACTATCTATCCTACAATGTTCCCTAATCATCCTGAATACCCTTTTTGGTTTCTTATGTTTGAATAACCAAATTAGTTTATGTTTACCAAAAAAAAAAGAGCCAAATATTTTTGTTCAACACTGCAAGGGCTGGCTTACCATGTCCATTCAAATGAAGTCTATCCTTGGAAAGAGGCTTCTATCCCGGATAAAATGTTTCTATAAACCTACACGAAAAACATTTCTCTCCCAACAGAGAGCATCATTTCTGTTATTTATTCACAGCATTACTGAGGGTTAGGGATTTACATCATATCTGGCCAGCGGTCCTGATAAAAGAAATTCCCTACAGCTTTCTTCAAACTTACAGATGACTTAAGTTCACGAAAATTTCTTCTGATCTTCCTTTGGTTATTTTGTTTACCTCAACCTTGAAACAATGACATCAAACTTCCACAGAACATCTCTTAGTTTGGCATCAAGAAAACACACATATCTTCTAAACCCCCCTCACACAGAACTCCTGGTCCTGATCCTTGACTAAGGAGTTGCCAGCCAGCCAGCACGATGCTATGAATATCCTGTATTTCATCCACCAGTAAACTAAACCTATTCCGACTACGAATCTCTCAAAACTTACTCAACTCCTGCTAGCCGACGAGTCTTTCTAACAGGGTGGAAGATAATGTTATCCTCTAACTTCGTGTCCACGACCACCCATTCTAGTTTCTCAGTTTTCCGACATTAGTTGACACTAATGATTTACTCTGCTGTATATCAACTGCCTTCGCGACAACGAAGCCCGCATCTTATCATCTAGTTTCTCTAATGCCTCAGTATTCTTCCAAATATCTGATTGTAGTTTTCCGAACAAACGTCTGAAAGATCGAGATATGAAATCGTCATCTCCCTTGATGAAAAAGTCCTGCGTGAACTCTCATACACTTAGGACACCGAAACCCAAGTAAAGGAGACATTCTTCGTAGCACAAAGGTGAACTGGGAACTCAGAGGTCAAAGAGAGGTCAAGGAATGTGTCAAAGAGAGGTTCAAGACAGATGAGAAAAAGAGGTCAAAGGAGGTGCCTATGTTATATTGTTCGTGAAGTTAAGTTGCTCCAGTGCGGTGTTTATATATATATATATATATATATATATATATATATATATATATATATATATATATATATATATATATATATATATATATATATTTTTTTTTTATACCATTCGCCATTTCCCGCGTTAGCGAGGTAGCGTTAAGAACAGAGGACTGAGCCTTTGAGGGAATATCCTCACTTGGCCCCCTTCTCTGTTCCTTCTTTTGGAAAATTAAAAACGAGAGGGGAGGATTTCCAGCCCCCCGCTCCCTTTCCTTTTAGTCGCCTTCTACGACACGCAGGGATACGTGAGAAGTATTCTTTCTCCCCTATCCCCAGGGATATATATATATATATATATATATATATATATATATATATATATATATATATATATATATATATATATATATATATATATATATATATATACATACATATATATATATATATATATATATATATATATATATATATATATATATATATATATATATATATATATATATATATATATATATATATATATATATATATATATATATCACATCTCTCTTACTCTTCCATTACTTACTCTATTGAACCACCTCACACCACATATATTGTCCTCAAACATTTCATTTCCTACACATCCACCCTCTCCGCACGGCCTTATCTATAGCCAATAAATCGCAACCATATGATGTTGTTGGAACTACCTTCAAAACCCCCATTTTTTTCACCATAGATAACGTTCTCTCTTTCCACTTATTCTTCAGCGCTTCCAGAACTTCGCCCCCTCCCCCACCCTATGAGTCACCTCTGCTTCCGTAGTTTCATTCGCTGCCAAAGTCCACTCCCAGGTTCCTTAAAGCACCTCAATTCCTCAGCTTTTCCTCCATTCAGTCTTAACCCCAACTTAAGCGTCCCCCAGCTCTCAATATTCGATGTTGTTGAATTATTTAAGAATTGTAAAAAAAATTGATAACTTAGCTCGGGGCGACCTCTTGCTTAGGAAAAAAGAATCGATAATCGCTCTCCGCTGCATTGATTCCAATTCAGGAATATCCCTACTCATGTAGCGGTACAGAATTGCACTCTATATTAGAGGTGGGGGTCTAACTAAACTTAGATAAATTGATAATATCACTTATGTGCTTTTTATGCAAAATGTCTATTGATAAATCCAAGCATTCTGTTTTCCCTTCGTCAGCTTCTTCACAATGGTAGGGGAAACTGGAGACAGTGATCTTTAGATCCCTCACACTAGGGGTGTCCTTTATCTTGCGGCCCATCAGTTCATAATGGAATCTCTTGTTGCGGTTTCCTGCTCGAAACAGCTGACATATATTGACGTCTATTTGCACATTTCAATTCGTAAACCATTCAGCTACTTTGTTTAGATCCTTTTGTGATCTTAGCTTATCCTCTTGCGTTAATATGGCTCGGCCGATCCTTGTGTTTTCTGCCAATTTGGATACGAGGCTAGTCAGGCCTAAATCACTATCGTCATTATAGATGATGTAAAGAATAGATCCCAGGACAGACCCTTTTGCGGATCCCACTAATAACAGGTGACGACGGTGATAATTCCACCACTCATTACGACACTTTGCATCCCATCACGTAACCAGGCTTCCGTCCAGTTTCCTATGCGACCAGTAATCACCAAATGCTTCTATGCATTTATCGTGGAGGACCTCGAATGCTTTTTGAAAGTCCAGACATATAATACCTATTGCTCAAGTCTTCTCTTTGGTGTTAATAATCTATGATGAAAGTCAAGGTTTGTAAAGCATGATCTGTGTCCTCTAAATCCATCCAGTGAATGATTGATCAAACTGTGTTGCTCACATTAAGGTACGACTGCATCTTTCATCATCGACTCCAGAAGTTGACATATGGTTGATGTGAAGCTGATAGGCTCGTTATCGCCTGGCATTTCATGGTTTCTCTTTTTTTTTTTAATACAGGAGTAACGTCTGCTGGCCTCCAGGCCTGCGGGAATATTCCACCCTAGAAAGATTGACCGGAAATATAAGTTTACCGGTTCGGCAATTTCATGGTTGACGTTTTCCATTACTTATGGATAGAAACGACCAGGACCTGGACTTTCATTAGTCTTCAGCTTATCTGTTTCAGTACTTCGCTTACTGGGAGGATAAATTCTAGTATTGTGTGAGTGCTATTTTTCACTGTCTCAAGATTCGTGTTGCCGCTTTCTAGCGCAAAACAGAACTGAAAAAAATTTGCTCTGGGTTGTCGATATGTTTCCATCATCCACGGTGGGATCCTAATCGTCGTTTCCTAAGGGTTCTATCCCACTCTTTATAAGTTTCTTGTCGTTGATAAATCTATAAAATCTTTCAGTGCTCTCTCTTGAAATACTCATTTCATATTTTCTCGTGGCTTGTTTAATAAGTCTCTTTACCTCTTCCCAACAGTGTTGTATTGCATTGAAAGATTTGGGTCACTACCTGATTTCTTAAGCTTGTAGAGTTTATTCCAGCGCCCTACACAGCTCTTGCGCCATCCAAAGTGCACTGTCCAGGCATCTTGTTTACATTATTGTTTCTGTCGTGCATAGGAACGACTGTGTTTTGTTGGCACATAAACTGACTCTTAAAAACACGTTCATAATCCCTCTAGGCATGAACGAACAAGTGTGGGAATCTGTAATGAGTCTCACAACCCATTAAAACCCTAAGTTCTTCACGATAGAGGAAATAACAAAGATTTGAGGGGAATCAGCTTTGATATTTACGCCGAACTAAACCGTGCTATGGTCATCTTTGCCTAGATATTCACCAACACGAGTATTAGTTACTAAGAACTCTAGGACTAAGAACTAGAACACGTCTATAAGCTTTCCTCGTCAGATCTGTGAGAGTTTGGTAGAGAAATCTGTCTTCGACATAGTCGATAAGTGAGATTCACTTTTTACACCTGAAATGGTTTGCCAGTTGGATTTTGGAAGATGAAGATCCTACATAATAATCGAATCTCTAATCTTTATTGATCTTTGTAGATTCTTGTACGTGACAGTGTCAGTACCTGCTGGCTGACTAAGGCATCGATATGCGACAGTTCTGTAGTGTGGAAAATCCTTGTACTGATTTGAGCACACAAGCGTTAAACAGTAGTCGATGTTGTAGTGTGAATTTCAGTGGCGTTTAGTTATGATTTTGCGTAACATGCCGTTCTGCCTCCTCTTCCCTTACAAATTTTATAGTCCGGAAAATTGTACTCGCTACTCGGAGAGAGAGAGAGAGAGAGAGAGAGAGAGAGAGAGAGAGAGAGAGAGAGAGAGAGAGAGAGAGAGAGAGAGAGAGAGAGAGAGAGAGAGAGAGAGTTTCGTATATAAAGCTTTTGACATCATAAGGGATATGTTGTCATGAGTGGGCGTGATGTCATTTTGTTGACACTAAGTGTATAAGTGACAAGAGCTCCAGCTACATCGCAAAATTTATGATTCCAAGTGGGGTATCTGATATCGTCAGAGAGATCTGACATCATTAAACTTATGACGTTACACGGAGAAATGACAGTTATTCAAGTCGTACCACTTGAAGATCTCCAACTAACAAACATGGCTTACACCTCTCTGAGCAATCACGTTACGACCCTTGACCTGGGTGGTGCGACACTTGACCTGGATGGTACGACCCTTGACCTGGATGGTGCGACCCTTGACCTGGATGGTACGACCCTTGACCTGGACGGTGTGACCCTTGACTTGGATGTTGCGACCCTTGACCTGGATGATGCGACCCTTGACCTGGACTTTACGACCCTTGACCTGGATGGTACGACCCTTGACCTGGACTGTACGACCCTTGACCTGGATGGTACGACCCTTGACCTGGACGGTGTGACCCTTGACTTGGATGTTGCGACCCTTGACCTGGATGGTGCGACCCTTGACCTGGACTGTACGACCCTTGACCTGGATGGTGCGACCCTTGACCTGGACTGTACGACCCTTGACCTGGATGGTGCGACCCTTGACCTGAATGGTACGACCCTTGACCTGGATGGTGCGACCCTTGACCTGGATGGTACGACCCTTGACCTGGATTTACGACCCTTGAGCACTGAGTCACTTCCCTCGGGTATCATGGCGAAACCACTGACCTGATACTTCAAGGCCGAGCCATCATAACTAAGGATTGTAACTTGGTTGCTTGAGACGTTAACCTACAAGTTCACAACTCGTGACAGTTACAGGGGGCCAATTCAGCACGGTGCAGGGGCGGGCGAATATTGTGTGAAGGAGACAATGTGTTGCTGGCCCAGCGGGAGGAGGCCAGAAGATAACCTAGTACTAGAGCCATGTGTATCCTGTCTTGTGCCAACACCAAGACACATTGTCAGCCTACCAACGTTAAAGATTAAACTATAACAAGTGAAACAGTTCTATAGCGAACGCATGAGGACCTACAGCCAAGGGTATGTTCCGTCTACGACGGATCACAATGACACATGAGTGGTAAATATGATGAAACTCATAAGAGAAAGTAGAATTACACTGAAACCTGAAAGGATTCGACAAGAGCGAATGCATGCATTATGTATAACTCACTGAGGGGAAACATATGACCTATACCCCCATCCATCACGCATATCTTTTATTTCTCTGGACATTCGCGATAGAGATCTCTGCATAAAAGATAAAGTGGCGCTCCGTGCTGGTTCGTCTCCACGAGTTGCAACCAGGCAGAAGGTATGCCGAAGCCATGGCGCAACAGCAGCAGCAGCAGCAGCAGCAGCGGTTGTATTGTGTGTATTCTGTCTTCCTGCACGACACAACGACAAATTGCCCGAGGTGAGGAACAGTCGCACCCGCCACACGACAACGATGAATATTCGTTTTCCACCCAGTAAATGCTCTGTCCTCGTTTTATTCCTTCTGGGGAAAATACTGCACCAACATACGAGGCTCTGCCAGTTTGTAAACAATGTTAGGTTCAGTTAGGTTTACTTTACCTTGATGGAAACAGATGGTCCTTATGGTGGGCCTCAGACGAGAAGCTGACTTTGTTGAACAGGTAAGGACAGTGATGACTGCCTCCTCTGCCTCGCTTGATGAGAACGAATTGCGACAATACTGTGCACTTCCTCGCCTCGGATGGGAAAGAACAATGACGATACACTTCCTTACCTCAGATAGGTACTAACGGTGACAGCACATATCCTCACCTCAAATGGGAAAGAAGAATGACAGTACATATCCTCTCCTCAAATGGGAACGAAGAGTGACAATGCACTGCTTCACCTCGGATGGGAAACAACAGTAATAATGCACTGCCTCATCTCAGGGTGGAAAAAGTAATGATATTACACTCCCTCATCCAGGATGAGGAAAGAGCAAAGACATTACACTTCCTCGTCTTGGATGGGAACAAATAGTAACATTGCACTTCCTCACCTCGTATGGGCACGAACGTGGATAACGTGCTGCCTCACCGTAAATGGTAATGAACAGTGACAATGCACTGCCTCACCCCGGATGAGAACGAACACTGGCTGTCTCACCTCAGATGGGAACAAAGAGAATCAATGCGCTGCCTCACCTCGGATGAGAACGAACAGAGAGAACGCACTATATCGCCTCAGTGCATTGGAAGAGAAAAGCAAGACAAGCTTCCTCATCTTCTTGTGTTGAACGAGGATAAGAAAAAAAAAATGAAATCCTGGAAATTTCCTACAAACAGGTGTATTTCTGTTCGACAACAGTGGTAAGCGAGGTTGAGTCTCATCTTGGCAAAAGGTGGTTTCCAATCTAAAGTCATTACATAGCGGCCGTGTGATTCAGAAGATTAAGATCTTTGATCTCGTGAATACAACGGCACGACAGCTTGAAAACAGCAATACGAACACTGAGCACGGCGCTACGATTCTCAGGTATGTACGTTGGCCTGGCCTTTGATCTGACTGCAAGAGTTGGGTCACAAAGGCAAGACTTCGATACCCAAAGGTCGCAATGTAGCCAGAGGTCTCCACATTGTGGTCGTGGGGTTAACTACGTCCCTCCTCATGTTACCACAGCCACGGAATAAAGAAATGAAAGATACAATTTTCAAGTCTGCATGGCGCTGCATTTGACCTGGTTATGCTGATTTTCAGAGTAACTTTCTTCAAGAAAATGCTAAACTAGGTCCCTGGTGGCGAAATTTACGTTATTAAAACAGACATGACTTCGTTGACAACTGGATGCTTAAGGGAAAATACTACTGCATCTATTCTGATGATCTGGGATATTTATCCATGGATTTTTTGGTGAGATGTTGCCAGAATTACACGATGATATATAAAATCAAACATAACTGTGTACTAGACGTAATCTTATTTGTCCAAGTAAATTTGGAGAACAAGTCATCAACTGAAACGATTTTTTCTATCCTTCGTGACTGAGGAAAAGGAGTGCTATCTTCCTCACTAATCCAAGCACATAGTCCTCCCTAATTCCATGTGATTCTACTGTAAATTTCTGTCTCTCGTATGGTGCCCTATCGACTAATGCTTTTTGAAAGTCAAGGTATATTACATCAGCGGGTACTTTTGAATCCCGGTAACCGATTGAGTGATGGTTAGTGTGTTTGCATTTGCTAGCTGGAGGAGTGAGGGAAGGGCAGCATGCTGAGTGAGTGTGTCAGATATGATACGAGGAATCGAGTATTAGTGAGGAGTGATTTGAATACAGGATAAGTGATATGGCGCTTGAGGGTAAATCTGGGGGGGACAAGGTTCAGGTTCCTAGGGTGGATGAATATAGTGATCGTCTTGTGGAACTGTTTTCTGCAAAAGGACTGAGTGACTGGGAATACTTGGTTGGAAATAACAGGCATACGATTCATGGATGAGTGGGATGAATGGTTAGCGGGCAGCTGGTCGCATGCCTGATCACTTCCTGGTAGAGGTGAGGGTGGACGTTGGTAGAGGCTTTAGGAAAAGAGAAAACGATATAGTTGGGAAATAGGGCGGTGAAAGTAATTGGGCTTTAATAAGAAGCTTGTGTTGAAAGGTATGAAGATGAATTGGGTAGAAATAGCAAACTCTGAGAGTAAATGAAACCAGGGGAGTGGGTGGATAATGTAAGGTGTGTGGAAGGTGTACTTGTATCTGTGGGAGAAGTGCGTGGCATGTGGATGATGGGGTGTAAGAATGTAAGAAAGAATAATGGATGGTGGGAGAAGAAAGGTAAGTTTTTAAGGAATGAAAAAAGGGAGGCGTACGGGTGTTGACTGCAGGGAAGGAGTGAGAGGGATTGGGAGATGTACAAGAGGAAGCGGTAGAAGGTCAAGAGGAAGGTACAGGAACTGAAAAAGAGGGCTGATGAAAAATGGTGTGCGAGAGTATCGGCAAAATATAGGAGAATGTAACACATTTTGGCAGGTGAACAGTATGAGGAAAATAAGGAAACCAACAGGAGCATCATTGTCGAGGGAAGCAAGTGGGAATACGGTAACAGGTAAGGAAGAGGAGATGGACCGAGAGTCATGAAGGACTAGGGTGGCAGGTGTGAGGTGTTTAGTGCGGGAAGACTCACACAGTTGTGCTGGATGGCTCGGTGAAAAGAGGTGATGACATCCTTGTATAAGCTGAAGTTTGGAAAAGCTGCTGGAGTGGAGGGGGATGGCAGTGGTAAAAGCATGTGAATCAGATAGTCGGACCTTAAACATCATATGGCTGTACGTCCCTTTGATCACGTTAGGTCGATCGTCTGATACGATGGTCTGGCCAAGCCATCATAGCCAGGGGTCGTAACGTCGTTTCCTAAGCGTTCAAGGTTTCCATCTGACTCTTAAGAGGGCCACATTGATCATCTTCCACGTTATATTCTACGGCAGGCAGGTCCTATGCCAAATCTCAGGATCCTTGGTCGTAAAGGCTTTCAAAAGGGTAAGGTATGGAATGTCTGTTAATGGACGAACTGGCGGTAAACACACAATGTTGGAAGGCTCGGCAGTGAAGAGACTAGAGACGGATAGTACGATAACGGACGAAGAATGATCAGTGAACGGACGAGCTGACGAACAGACGACTGATTGTCGGGAAACAGACGACGGACGATCGAAGAAAGAACAGACGAAAGACAGATGTATGGAGAACGGACAGACGGACGAGACAGTGTTGAATCACCTCGACCGACACTCAACCCTCGGCTTCGGCTAGGTCGAGAGAGAGAGAGAGAGAGAGAGAGAGAGAGAGAGAGAGAGAGAGAGAGAGAGAGAGAGAGAGAGAGAGAGAGAGAGAGAGAGAGAGAGAGAGAGAGAGAGAGAGAGAGACCAAAATATTACCAGGAGGTATCATGTTTAAGATGATGGACATTTAGTCTTCTCTCCACGCCAGAATCTGGTCCATAAACGCCGTGAGTCTCAAAGCGCCCTGATGATAGCGCACGACTATCCAGTATACACATACGTATGAACGTAAGTCATTCAACATAGAGCGGGAATATTTCACATCACCAAAGGAATAGTCAACCTTTCCCAGGTTTTGGGTAAAGATATTGAACAGCAAACACACACACACACACACAGACACACACACACACACACACACACACACACACACATTTATGCATACATGCACACACACAGATGCCTCCCTGGTGTTGAGGTTAGCTTGCGGACCATGAGTCATCTTGGGCCCGACAGAGGTCAGGGTTGTATGAGTTTGAATTCCAGGTGTGGTAGTCGGCCCACACGCACCCCAGAGGTTCATCCTTCCCTTAAAGTTGTTCCTTAAATGGATACCTAAAAAAAAAAAAAAGGTTGTTGTTGTTGTTGTTGTTGTTGTTGTTGTTGTATGTGTGTGTGTGTACACATACGAATATAAGATATTGGACATCTACAGCTATAAAAGCTGAGGGAGAGGGCAACAAGAGCGTAAAGCTCACCTCCCGTAACACACAGTTAGTCATCACAAAGGAATATATCTGAGGCCGTGAGAGTTGCACCCAAGATAAGATCTTGCATCATGTCTCCGGCGGACTGCTATGCCCTCCCAAGCCTGCCCTTCCAGCGGTCTCCAAGTCATTGGTTCAAAGGCAACACTTACGCCAGTAAGGAAAACCGCATTTATGACTGTTTGGCCCATTACTGTACAAGCTAATGTAAATGGTACACAGTGATCACCATTCTGGAATCCATTATATCTATTGGCAGTCACGAATTCGGCCGGGAGTTATCCAATGACCATAAATTACGGGTCGATCGACCGCTATTGTGATGGAAATCTGGCTACCTCCCGCCGTACGTGTATTAAACGCCATCAACTGAGCCATAAGGCTTGGCGGAGGCGACCAACTTGCTTCAACTTTGGCCAAGAGTCACGTGAGGGAAGGAACGATAAACCCTTGACCCGAGATGACGGCAGGGCCTACGGGTACGATGACCTGACCTTCATGGATCAGGTCAAAGGACAAGCTATTACATTAAAGGGGTTTGAACATCGTGCTCATGAGTCGTACTTTTGTGCTCTGGAAGTTACCCAATTGCCTCTAATGACTGATTGTGCTGTGCCTTAGCCAGTCCATGGCAGTTTGTGTGATCACAATGGCTCGCTATCTCGCGTCTGATGACCTGAAACTTCATGTCTAAAAAGGTTGTAGCTCAGTGACCCAAAAGACTTTACAGTTCAGTGCTTGACGTCCTTCATTACGGTCCTACTGGTGGCCTATATTTCAGTGGTGCTCAAGAGAGGCAGTTTAGTGCCTCTCAAGAGAGGCAGTTTAGTGCCTCACAAGCTGCAGCTCACTATCCCGGTTGACGTGTAAATCACTGGCCTCACAATGTATCAGAGAACCTGGTATTATCCCAGTAAACGCTTGGGAGAATTGGAGTTCACGAGGTAGAGTGTGTATGGTCCGTGGCGATAGGAAGGTCATAGGCTCAGGTCTGGGCTTCACTTCACAACTTATCTGCCTCTGTTATGGAAGGTTGTGGGATTCATCAACCCACCTGGGTCTTCACTGCGTCAAAAAATCGAGATAGGAGTTTTATTTAAGGTTTCTAGTAATAGTCCTGATAAATTACAATAGAAATAATGATAGCAATAATAATAATGATAATGATAATAATAGTAATGATAATAATAATAATAATAATAATAATAATAATAATAATAATAATAATAATAATAATAATAATGATAATAATAATAATAATAATAATAATAATAATAATAATAATAATAATAATAGTAATAATGATGATAATGATGATAATGATGATAATGATACTACTACTACTACTACTACTACTACTACTACTAGTAATAATGATAATAATGATAATGATAGTGACAGTAATTTCATTCTTCTTTGTCTTTTCCTTCGTCATCGAGATAACATCAGGAATAGATGAATACATGGCCTCAACTGCTGACATCTACATTATTGTCTAACTGTCATGTATAACGGCTCCGAGACCACAGCCTCCTAGCCACAACCTGGCCCCATGGCTCTTTCCACGATCTTCTCTGACCTCCTCATATTCCCTGGTCAAGTCCATTGATAGCAAGTCGCCACCTGCATCTTGAGCTAAAGAAATGGGTATAAATCATCAGCGTTAATAGATATATTGAAAGTCAATAAAACGGCAAACCCAGATAGGTTTTATCCGAGTGCACTGAAAGAGGAGAAAAATGAGACTTAAACGCTTGACTTCCCTTTTCAATAACTCTCATCTAAAGGAAAATATTTCTTCAAAATGATGCTTTGAAATTCATCAAACGGCAGAGCAGGCATCAGCAGCAGCCGTCGTTGCTATGAACAATTAGAGGAAAGTGAACTACATATTAACTAAAACAGATAAAACTAACACAGTTATGATCATGGACAAAACTAATCATTTGTCAAAATTGAATGATTTTTTATGTGATGATGCAACATACTTTATACTCAGTGGAAATCCCCTAGAAGCAGATGTTTCTCATTTTGATAAAGAAGTGAAGTTGTTGAGAGGTAATGATTCTCTCATCAAATGGCTTTCGTCATTGTCCCCTTCATTACCATATATGTATGGACTCATCAAAACACATAGCCAAACTATCCAGCAAGATCCACAGTGAGTTCAGTGGGCTCAATCAAAATGGTTAATTTCTTTATTAAGCCCACTAGTTGGTAATATATCAAATTCCAATAATATGAACATTATAGATTTAGTAAACAAGCTTAATGATATCTAGGTTGATTTTGATCTCAAACTGGTAAGTTTTGATGTGTCATCTTTGTTCACAAAAGTTTCAGTTGATGACCTCTTCGAGTATCTGGTTGATGCCTTGGTTAATCTTGTTTTACCTGTTTCAAATTCTGTGTTTTTCGAATTGATAAAATTGTTTAGAAGACACTGCGTATTTCAGTTCAATGGGGAATATTATGCTCAGAAATTTGGCATGGTAATGGGTAACCCTCTTTCACCAGTATCAAGTAATCTTTACATGGAATTATTTGAAACATTATTAAGGGAGATCTTACACTCTAATGAAATTTGGTTTAAGTATGCAGATGATGTTCTTTGTGCTTGGCCAACAAACGAAAATTTACAAACATTTCTCCCTCTACTTAACAATTTAGTACTTCAATCAACTTTCCTATGGAGGTGGAAAACAATTGTATGTTACCATTTTCAGACTGCCTGATCCAAAGCGTTGGAAACATATCTAGGTTTATCATATACAAAAACCCACCAATATTTGTTCTTATATTCATCATTGCTCAGCTCAACATGGCAAAGTGAAACAATTTACATTTCCGGCCGATGTTCTTTAGGGCAAGACATATTTACAGTCCAAACTTTGCTGGTGATGAGTTTTAGAGGATATATTGGATTGGATCCAAGTAAAAGTATTCTAGATCTTTCAAAGGTAAATTCTTTAAATTGGCATAGAATCCTTAAGTCCTTCAATTTAGTGATAATTCTGTGTGTTACTCCCCAGGTTGTAAATGTAGCCTTCAGCGATAACAATACTATAAAGAATATCCTAATCCAAAATTCGACAGAAAATTCTGCATGCTGTGTTTACAGAATATCTTGTAAAAGTTGTAATATATTCTATATTGGGCAGAAGGATACGAATCTTTATGTTAGACTTAAGCCTTCTACGAGATGCAGTGAATATGTGGGAAGTACTTTTTCTTTCCGACCCCAGTGATGATATATACACACACACACATATATATATATATATATATATATATATATATATATATATATATATATATATATATATATATATATATATATATATATATACATATATATATATATATATATATATATATATATATATATATATATATATATATATATATATATATATATATATATATATATATATATATATGGGGTAAGATTCCTTCCTAGAACACCTCTCTCCTAATTACGCTTTTCTTTTTTTTTTGGGTGTGGTGGGGGGGAATGTTCATAAGCATTGTGGTGTAAATATGAAACAGGAGAGAAACTAGAGGTACATCTCTATTCATACACTTCCTGGATATACTCTAATCCTCTCTAATACCAGCACTGTTCTGTGTTCAGGGGAATAACAAGGTTCCCCATGACCACTTCTGCTCCTCAGTGTACAGGACTTGATGATGTACTGTCTCTGTTTAGACATTCCCTGAACATATCCTGACCCTTCCTAACACCGGCATTGTTCTGTGTGAAGGGGAATGACAAGGGCCCCCTGTGATCAACTCTACTCCACTATGCAGTGAACCAGCCCACTTACAAGCGACATTTAGAAACCAATCCTGCACATCCAGCGAGTCAGCGTCAAGTTATAGATAGCGTCGTGCAATGATGACCTCGAGATGGTACGTAGGACGCCTCCTCCTCCTCCTGAGTGACTTCAGATACCTGGAGAGGCCCAGACGCACAGTGAGGGAGTCACTGGACAACTTTACGAGTGGGTCCGTCTCTCGCTGGTGATTGAAACTTCATCATGCACTGAAGCTTCTATTGACAATATCGATGGTCATGGATGGAACTCAGTACCTGTATTACTCATGACGTCAGCAAAGAAAAACTATCTGTGAAATAACCGACGTAAGTATAAACAACGGAGGAAAGTTTCGTCATTAGAGGGAAGATCATCAGTCACCTCTGATGGTCCTCGACACTGACACACTCCACACTGGGACACACTAACCTACAACCATTATATAGCAAGATGCTGTGAGGTGGTTCATCCTACCGTGGAACAAGGACTAGGACTGTGTATTGACTGTACGACATGGTCTGGGCGACGGGGCTTGGAGAAAGCCTAGGCGGAGGATGTGTGTTCCAAGAACACATAGTAGGCCTGCAATCGATTGCTAGGGATCTTGAATTCATGTGTATACGATCATAGAACTGGACAGCTGAAGACAACTATCAGCTTCCTTTTAATCCTTAATCCAAGTTCTCCCCATGAACTTACCAGTCCCTTGTAATCCCTTCCAGTGGCCGCCAACCAATTGTGGATTCAATCATAAAAACCCTTTGACCACAACGTCACAACCCTGCCTTTTGATCTGACCACTTTGGGGTCAGACCCTCACATCCAAGGTCTCACATTACCTAACGGTCGTACCATCCTTCTCAAGTGATTAACTCAACATATGTTATGATTGACTTAAGTTTGTGTGATTCAGATGGCCTTCTGATTAGCGTCTGACGACCCAAAACGTATGTCTGAAAACTTATAACTCAGTGACCCATTATGACCATAAAACCCAGAGCTTAGTGTCTGATGACCTACATCACAGTAGTGGCCCACACTGCCTTCAAGAACTAGATTGGTGTGATATTGACCTCATCCAGTATGTTGAGAAAACTACCCGCAATGTGAACTTACACACTTTGTAACGCTGAACTTGGATAAAAAATTGGCAAAAATGATCACCAGTAGTTTACTTTCGAGGTATTTGCAACACTGTCAGTAAAGTTACGAAAAAGCATTTGATAATCTCGATCTAAGAAGCTACTTAAAGTTATACGTCAGATTTCACTCTCAGTAATGGATAAAAATCAATGAGGAAGAGTTTTATTTCGTACGAGTCGAAGTACGTTTTTCTTTCTTTCCACGAGATTATCAACATATGGTATTACAGTACTAGACAGCAGCATCATAGATACGTTCAAGAATAGACTTCATAAATCCTTCGCCTCATATCCACGACTGACACTATTCGCGCTTCCTCAGTCTTATGTTCAGTTCCCTGATACTTCTCTTGACGTCACCTACACAAAACTAAACTACTTCCTGACTTTCAAATACTTTCCACGGTCACTTCCTCTGTCACTCTCTCGAAAGGACTCAGTGGTCTGTTGCTGCTCGAATGCCTCTCTGTTCCTTTGTATTGATGTCCTTAAATATCTTTAAAGAACTACTTTACTCATTATGTAAACTGTTGAATTTTAATATATACATATATCTAGTCTTTTAGCAAACAGGACTAAAAATCAGAAATTGGCTGATGCAGATATAAATAACGCGTAAAAGTTTTGGAGAGTTTTGGTATCAAGAGTCATCAGTCATCTGTGATGGTCCTGGCCAGAGGCGCAAAGACCCTCCATACTGGGTCACACAGACCTACAGCTTCAGGTGCGGGACACTCCAAGACCCTTCACCACACAACAGGGACACTGGCTGAAGACTTTACTTAAAGTTCAAAGTGGTCGGGGTGACAGGGCTTAGAAAATCCCAGAGGATGAGATGGGTTCCCCCGATAACGTACCAGTGATGACTGTCAAACTCCCTTCGCTGGTCGTCGTCTACTCCAAAACTCAGTCTTGTTGACTCCTTAAGTACAATACCACTACTCTTGATCACGACGGCACGACTCTCAGACACGAAGGTACGATCTTCGAGTGATGGCTTGGCCTTCGATCTGACCAGTATTAATCTGCGGATTTTTCTTAGCCAATTATCAGAGGCCAGCTCATCATGGCCAACAGTCATAACGTCATTCGTCACATGATAACTGTGTGTCTGTTGGCAACTCGAGGGCGGGACGTTTTGATAACTGTTTCTTTCCCTACACCTCGAAGCTTTGGGACTCTCACCTTCTCATGTCTTTCCCAATAACTATGACCTGGCACATTCGAAAAGACAGGTTTTTCACCTCCTCCAAAATTCATGGATACTTTGTCTCTTTCCCTTTGATAATCCTCTATATATTTCAAATAAGACTTACCTTTAAGTGGACTTCTGGCTTTGACTGGAGCCTCTAACGTAAAAACGAAAAAAGATAACATTGTACAGACGTGCTGTGTTATGGCATAACTATGGTAAATCACCCTTCAACTCTGATAGATAGAAAGTTACACCTTCATCGATAGATCGAAGAGAGAGGGACCTCTATGTGTCCCGTTAAGGACACAATCCAATTCGTCCACATTAACGTAAAAGAGACAATTCTTTCGTCATGTGAGTCCCCAGCTAAGCACACTCACCCTGTCGTCTGAACTCCGAACACAACAATTTCTTCAATATTTACGGAGGAACATACCCATCAGTTGGTGTCTGACCACAGCCCAGTACACCTCACACGTCCAGTCGTATCAGAATACCGCAAAACACTTTCCCACTCCTGAAGTCTTACGACAAAACAAACTACTGTTTTGAGCTTATCGCACAACAGAGTCCTTCAGACGTTTTGAGATATAATAGATTGTAGTTGACTGATCTAAAGCTAAGATAAAGTATTCTATTTTTGAATAGAAAATCTCTCAAAGATTCTAAATTTTACAGGGTATGTAACAGTAACATAAAGAATATATTTACGATGTTTAACCGTTGTGGCCAAAGAAACACACCCACCCACCCACCCACACACACACACACACACACACACACACACACACACACACACACACCCGCGCGGGACTTAAACCCTCGACTGTCAAAAAAACAGTATTATGCAAATAGAGATTCGCCCACATTAATTGCTGTGGAAATTCACGCAAGTCGGCAGCACAGAAATTTACATACACACGTCCCGCTACAGGCAAAGAAAATGAACACTGTCCTCTGCAAAAAGCCTGTGGGAGGCGAGCAGTGCCAGTCAGCTGAGCAGCACTGACAGTAAAACATGCAGTGCTAGTCATTTGAGCAGCAGTGACACTAAATCATGCAGTGCCTGTCACCTGAGCAGTGAATATGAAACATGTAGCGCCATTCAGCCAAGCAGTGACTGTGAAATATGAGGCGCTAATCAGGTGAGCAGTTACAATGAAACATGCAGTGATATGATGAACAGTGACAAAAAAATAATAACTGACAATTATCAGATTAACACTAACAAGGAACCGTGTGCTGACAGTGAAGGACAGTGACAGTAGAGGGAGGACTGACAGTGAAGCAAGCAGTGACATTGCGATGACTCCTCTACCATGGCAGTGACTCTAATTTCAGTGAAAGAACGCTGCTTGCGCGTTCGACGAGCGACGCTACACCAACTTTGACTGCGGGACGATACACACGCGGACAAACACACGAATGCAGACACATACATATGTCGAAAAACACGTACATATGTTAGGGGATAGGAATCCATGAGTGCATAAACCCTCTACTTACGGTACACACACACACACACACACACACACACACACACACACACACACACACACACACACAGAAGCTGAACCAGAACTGTGCCAGTGGTCGAGCAAGGCAGAAGTGTTCCTCAGTCACTCTCGACTGATATCGCGCGACTGGGACCTATTCATCGTCCTCACACATCTAGACCTGGCTAATCTCTGTTCACTTCTCGAATATATCTACAGTCTCAAGTCTAACCCTCACGTGTAGTTGCCCTGATATATCCAAAGATTTTGACAAGGTGCGGCGGCATCGGGGTCTCATCTCTGAGCTCCCTTCTTTCATCTTCCCTCCCTCACTTTAATGCTCCTTCATATCTAGCTTCCTCTCCGGCCGATATATCTGTATGGTTGTTGATGGATTAGCCCCCCCCCCCCCCCTCACACACACACACACACACACACACACACACACACACACACACAACTTTTCTCCGTCAACAGCAGAGTCCCTAAAGGTTCTGTCCTGTCCCCTACACTTTACTCCTTTTTTTTCAACGATTTCCTATCCTTCACAAATATAATCAAATGCATTCATACGCTGACAACTCAACATCACATTCATCCACAGCTTTCAGTTCTGCTCCTTCTTCTCTTACTCGATCTGTATCTCTTGACACAGCTTCCTCAATAAACTCAGCCTTGGACAGGAGTAGACGAAATCTAGTTATATTCAATGCCTATTAAGACTCAGTTTTCACCCATCTCTCTCTCGAAAACCCTTCACAACTCTCGTCTCTCTTCTGACGGTTCTGTAATTCCACCTCTTGACTCAGTGAACTTGCTTGGTATTGCTGTAATATCCACTCTTTCTTGGAAACCCCACATTACGGGAATAGCTAAGTCTGCCTCTAAGAAACTGGGTGTCCTGTTTAGATGTCGAAACTTCTTTTCTTCTGAGCAGTTACTCTGTTTATACAAGGGATTGATTCGTCCTTGTATGGAGTACTGCTCTGGCATTTGTGTTGATTCTAGCTCTGTATCCTTACTTGACAGAGTTGAGTGGAGAGCAGTCGGACTTATGAACTGTCTCTCAGGCTAACTTCCAAACTTGACCCCCTTGCCATACGCTGCAATGTTGGCTCACTCCTTCTGCTATAGGTATCACTGGTTTTTGCTCCCGAGAGCTGGCTGCTTATGTGTCCCACACCACTAGCTAGACCACGCAATACTCAGCAAGCTGCTGCGTCACATGATTGTTATGTGGCTATTGGCAACTCAAGGGTGGGCCGTTGTGATAACTGTTTCCTTCCCTAAACATCGAAGTTTTGGAACTTTACTTTTCCACGTCTTTACCAATAACTTTGACCTGGAATATTTCAAAAGACATGTTTTTCACTTCCACTAAAATTCGTAGATACTTTCCCATGTCTTTTCTTTTTCCCTTTCATTGTTCTCTCTATATTTCACTGAAGGCCCGGCTTTGATGTGGACTTTTTTTGACCCGTGACTGAAGTCAACTTAAAAAGAAAAAAAAAAAAACCTTCCCTTACTAGAACATCATCTGTGCTACCTCCTCTCCTGATCTTTTTCTTTCTGACACCCACCTGTCACTTCACCTATACTTGATCAAATCTAACTTTAATCTTCACCACCGTTCCTGCTCCAAAGGTGGCGTCTCTCCTTTTTCCCTTTCATTATTCTCTCAAAATTCTAAATAAGGCCCGGCCTTGATGTGGACTTTTGTCCGTGACTTGAGCCACCAATGCCAACCGTGAGACAAAATTTTCCGTTGCTCGCCTCATGGATCTTATGCACTCCTACTTTGAAGCCATCTGGCGCAAAAGTTCTCCGCCTTTTACAGCACTGCTTTTTTGTTATATTTTTTCCCTAAATCGCTCCAGTTTTGTACCTACACTTCGACTACGTGATCTCCTTCTACAAAGAATTGTAGACTTCACAACTACAAGTTGATATCCTCTGTGCTAGAGTTATCAGTGTCATGTGCACCATGAGGATTCATTGACCTTTTCCCTGGACGATCCTGGTGGAGTCGAGGCCCTTTTGTTCTGTCATCCTTCATGATCAGGAGTGAGTAATCAAACACTAACATGAGTTTCCGACCCTCACGACCCCTCTCCCTGCACACTAGACCTTTTTCTGATTTACTTCTGAGTCTCCTTACTATTCATATAGTATTTCCACTCCCATGGGTTCTCTGATAACAATCGTATTTCTACCACTTTCAATTTTGCACTTTGAGAGAGCTCACCTGTATCCCTGTGTGGCTTCTTCAATGACTTTGTCTGGCAGGTTACTGTTATGTCAGCAGGTATGCCTCCTGTTGTGCTGAACGTATAGCGTAGGTTATCTTTGCTGGGATGGAGTCTTACATCCTTTCTTCTACTCTATCTCTTCCTCTGCATTCATGATCTAATAGCTCCAGGTCTGATGTCTTATGCATCAGGGACAGAGAGTATCAAGCCATGAAGCACTTAACTTCCCCTCAATCCCATTTCAATGTCATCTCTTATCGGAATCAATGTAAGCATACATTAATATGAAGAGAAAGCCTACTTACTTTGACTTTTTCTCACTGACAGATTTCTCTGGTGTTTTAACAAAAGTAGTTCTAATGACTCCTGTAATTCAACCTTTCCTTCTCGCTTCCAACCTGCTCAATTTACAGCTAAGTCTACGTCTGATAAAGCCGCTCATTTTCTTACCTTACTGTTCTTTAACTCTGCTTTGGATGATTCTGCATCTAATCCTGCATCGAATTTCGGGAATTTTGGCGAGGCTTTAGTGGTAGCCCTCGACATCTCCAAAGCATTAGACAGCTTGCAGCCTTAGTCTTTCCTTTCTAAACTTCTTTCCTTTGGCTTTTCTGCTTCTCTCTGTTCGCTAATGCACAGCTTTCTCTTCAGCCCTTCCATTGTAATAGTCGTTCATGGAGTGACTCTCCCTTTTCATCGTATCAACAGAGATCTGTCTTAGCACTTACTCTCTTCTCTCATTAACCCTCTTCACTCTTATGCTAATGATCCCAATTTACATACTTCAGTTCACTTTCCCCTCCTCCTCCTCCTACAGTTTTATTTTTCTTTCTTGTACTGAATATATTTCCTCTCTCAATTAGAGCTTGTGCAGCATTTGAAATTTGGAAGCAGTAAAGTGGTCAAATTCAGTAGTGCTGAAACGTAATTTTTCTCTATACGAATCTTTTTACATGTTACTCATATCCTATACTTCGTGTTCAAAACACCTCAGTTCATCCTTGTAATGGTATAGCCATGTTGGCCATAACCATATGCTCCACTCTGTTCGGGAAGTCCTACCCCAAAAGCTGTGGGAATAATGGGCCTAGCAAGAAGCACTGCTCATACATCTTAGATGATTTCTTCCTTTGTCTCTCTGTTAGCTAGAGATGTCGGCGCGCGACCTCAGCTAGGCTATTCATGGGAGTTTGCCTCGCCTGTTGGTAATGAACAAACCAAATGTAGAATGTGTCAGAGGAGTTACTCCAGAACCATGAAACAACATGTGACTGACTGTTGAAGAAATTAGTGAATTCAGAGATGGTTCTTGTTCACCATTACTGGACGCGTATCAACATTACATCCATGACAATGTTTTACCTCCAATACTTTAATAATCATCAGAACTTTGCTTATTATAAATAGTTCACTTGTTATGTAACCTGATGCATAATTCAGTTATTGTTGTTCACATTTTATAAACAGTTCACGTAGGATGTAACCTGCTGAATAGTCAGTTCGACATTGCCCTGACCACGTTAACACTTTTGTCACATGTTAACTTGTAATCCTCAGTCAGTGAGGCTCATGCCTGGACCTTACTGTATCCCCTGGGATGACACCTCCCACAGCATGGGCGGGAGTACATCCCGCTCTTGCGGCCCCAAAAATAATCACAGTCAAAATACTGACGAGAGTGGAGCCAGAAGCCTTACGTCTCATTACTTCCACGAACGTTTCCTCCCTTCAACCATCTCCCCCTCCGGACGCCGCACTGTTGCTACCCCTCTCCACAGGTGACCATACTCGCCACTGCTCCCCTGTGCTGCCTGTATGTTTCCCTGCCATTTAGGTTTGCACGCCTCCGGCTGCTGCCTCGCACACTCTCTGTTTGGACACCGGTCTGTGCTGACCACCACCACCACCACGGTAACCTCTTTCTCACCTCGCTAAGCTGTGGAGTTCTCTCATCCCTCTCGTACTCTCCTCCTCCTGTACACTGTCTACCTTTAAGATTCAGTCTGCAAACACGTGAGGAACACTAGGTTAGTTTCTAGGCTCTCTTTCTCATCCTCCTTTTCCTTTCACCCGAGGTAGGCAGGACCGGGGCGTGTCCTTCCCGTGCCACACACACACACACACACACATACACATATAGCCCTAACGGCTAGCGTTACTGACCATAAATCAGCACGGGTCATCAGCCTGGGGTCAGACTCGCAGGGGTTTAAATCCTGGGCGTGGCAGTCTGCCTGCACCTAGCTCAGGTGCTCGTCCCTCCCCTCTTGGCTGAGGTGTGTGTGTGTGTGTGTGTGTGTGTGTGTGTGTGTGTGTGTGTGTGTTTACAAACAAACGGCAATGACCCAGTCCTGACCACCTGAGCACTAGGGTCCGACTCTATGGTATGATGATCCGGCCTTTGACCTGACCCATAAAGGTGAGATCAAAAATCAGACCATCATACTCAATGGTCACACAGTCGTGTGTGTCCAAGAGTCGTTCCAGTGTACTCAAGGGTCGTCCAAGAGTCGTTCCAGTGTACTCAGGGGTCGTCCAAGAGTCGTTCCAGTGTACTCAAGGGTCGTCCAAGAGTCGTTCCAGTGTACTCAAGGGTCGTCCAAGTGTCGTTCCAGTGTACTCAAGGGTCGTCCAAGAGTCGTTCCAGTGTACTCAAGGGTCGTCCAAGAGTCGTTCCAGTGTACTCAAGGGTCGTCCAAGAGTCGTTCCAGTGTACTCAAAGGTCGTCCAAGAGTCGTTCTAGTGTACTCAAGGGTCGTCCAAGTGTCGTTCCAGTGTACTTATGGGTCGTCCAAGAGTCGTTCCAGTGTACTCAAGGGTCGTCCAAGTGTCGTTCCAGTGTACTTATGGGTCGTCCAAGAGTCGTTCCAGTGTACTTATGGGTCGTCCAAGAGTCGTTCCAGTGTGCTTATGGGTCGTACTGCTGTACTCTCTCTCGAGAGGTAGAATAAACCTGGCAGTCCACATAACCTCACCAGGATGTTATCTTCCTCAAACAACTGGTGCAGGAGTACGTCTGAAACGCGAGCAGCCACTGGGTCCCTCCACTTCCCTACTCGGCACAAGCTCTTCGTCTTGTCATCGAACATTTTCTGTTGTGATCTCTGGATGGAGGCGACTCTCCCTAACTGGCGGCTGTAGGCTCCTCCTCCTCCTCCTCCCTCGTGACACTGCCTGACCTCACCAACAGCTGACCTCTGGATTCCTCCTCCTCCTCCCTCGTGACACTACCTGACCTCGCCAGCTGACCTCTAGATTCCTCCTCCTCCTCCCTCGTGACACTGCCTGACCTCACCAGCAGCTGACCTCTGGATTCCTCCTCCTCCTCCCTCGTGACACTGCCTGACCTCACCAGCAGCTGACCTCTGGATTCCTCCTCCTCCTCCCTCGTGACACTGCCTGACCTCACCAGCAGCTGACCTCTGGATCATCACGACCGATCCTTCTCTCCAGACCGATGGGTGTAAGTCAAGGCATGTGAGCCACAGTGCTTAGATTACGGCGGGCTGTCGCAGCCACGGACGCCCTGCTGGAATATTTATGGTATAGAGCGGACGAAGCCAATATAAACCGACTGACTCCATGAAGAGGACGGCACGACTCTCGGGCGTGATATAACCAGGCCATCATGCCACAGGGTTGTAGCGTCGTGCTCATGGGTCATGTCGTCATGCTCATGGGTCATGTCGTCGTGCTCATGGGTCATGTCGTCGTGCTCATGGGTCGTATCGATGTGCTCATGGTTTGTATCATCATACTCATGGGTTGTATCGTCGTGCTCAAGGGTCGTATCGTCATGCTCATGGGTCGTATCGTCATGGGTGGTATCGTCATGCTCATGGGTCGTATCGTCATAGGTCGTATCGTCGTGTTTATGGGTCTTATCGTCGTGTTCATGGGTCGTATCGTCATGGGTCGTGTCGTCATGAGTGGTATCGTCATGCTCATGGTGGTTACATGGTACTAGACGCTGGCTGGGACGGTAACAAGCAAGCTTCAATCCTCTTTAAGATCCCTCAACCATATCACGAGCCTCGCACTGATCACCGTCTCCCCAACTAATCATCTGCCTCTATTTCAGTCCCTCCCTCGGGCTCCACCGACAGATACACTCAAAGGCTTCCTTTCATCAGAGACAGATATCAAAGTGGACGAACAATATCCCTTGTCAAGGGCAGTTGTAGGGAAGGGTCAGGGGGAACATGCTGGGGAGACTCAAGGGAAGGTTCTGGGGAAGTGTAGGGGAAGGTCAAGGAAAGATGTAGGGGACGGTGAAGTGAAGGTGTAGGGGATGGCCTAAGGAAGGTGTAGAGGGGAGTCAGGGACATGTAAGGGAGGGTCAAGGAAAGGTGTAAGGGCAGGGTGAGGGGAGTGGATTTAATCGTGAGGGAAGAAGAAATAAAACCAGGTCTAAGCAGCCTGTGTTGTGTGAGGATTCTACAACCCTTCCTCAGAACCTCTGCACCAGCTCCAGGACCACTACACCAGCTGCAGGACCACTACACCAGCTGCAGGACCACTACACCAGCTGCAGGACCACTACACCAGTTCCAGGACCACTACACCAGCTCCAGGACCACTACATCAGCTCCAGGACCACTACACCAGCTGCAGGACCACTACACCAGTTCCAGGACCACTACACCAGCTCCAGGACCACTACACCAGTTCCAGAACCACTACACCAGCTGCAGGACCACTACACCAGCTGCAGGACCACTACACCAGCTGCAGGACCACTACAGTGATTCCCTCTTTGAATGATTTCAGATCAAGAGCACTAAACAAACTTCAAGGAACGCTTTACTGATTTCTGAACCATTGAACCAGCTCCGTGACTCATAACCTGTTTCCATGTCAGCTCCAATATTACTGCAATGGTTCCAGGACCACGAGATCAGTTCTAGCACATTAGACCATTATAATGGTTCCAGACTCCTGCACCAGACCCAGGACAACTATTACGTTTCCAGGACCATCATAACAGCCCTGGCACACTGCGCCATTTAAAGGACAACTACAGCGGTTCCAGAACCTTCAAGCAGGCTCCTGGACCGTTAGATAAGTTCAAGAACTACTGGGCAAAGTGAACAGACAATATGGCACTGGATCACAGCCAGTAACGTATAACTGTTTTATCTGTTCGAAAGCTGATCCACAGACACCTTGCCTCAGAAGACAGGAATATCACAGAAATAAGAGCAAATGATCACACTGCTGATGATTATGATTACTCACACATGAAGCTTATCAAAATTCGTGTAATGAAGGTGACATCCAGTGGGGAAAAAAATATTACCCTTTTTACGTTTGTGACACGTCTATTAGCATGACTAACATCCTTCTAATAACAATTACATCTTCCAAAGGAACCTAATTGAGTTGGTAATGATTAAGGCATCTTCCCCATGAAAAGCCTAATTAACATCCTCTTAATAACTCTGATATCCTCCTAAAATAGCTAGAGCCTTCTGAGAGCTATCACATCTCCCAGAAAACCTAACAGGCCACCCGCTCCCGGTCCGCATGCTAACCTAACCTAACCTAACCAAACCAAACCTAACCTAACCTCACCTAACCTACCTCTCGAAATGTACTCGAAGTGGCAACTTTCCTCCCTCCTTCAGAATCAAAGAGAACAGCCCTAAGAACAGGCTAAGGATTCTAAAATCGTATAGGGGAAAAATGGAGATGGCAAGAAGGAGAAGAATCTGGCAAGATAAGAGAGAAAGGGAAGAACCTGGCTAACTGGAGATGAGAGAAGGGGAAGAACCTGGCTAACTGGAGATGAGAGAAGGGGGAGAACCTGGCTAACTGGAGATGAGAGAAGGGGAAGAACCTGGCTAACTGGAGATGAGAGAAGGGGAAGAACCTGGCTGGACGGAGATGAGAGAAGGGGAAGAACCTGGCTAACTGGAGATGAGAGAAGGGGAAGAGCGAGGCTAACTGGAGATGAGAGAAGGGGAAGAACCTGGCTAACTGGAGATGAGAGAAGGGGAAGAGCGAGGCTAACTGGAGATGAGAGAAGGGGAAGAACCTGGCTAACTGGAGATGAGAGAAGGGGAAGAGCGAGGCTAACTGGAGATGAGAGAAGGGGAAGAACCTGGCTGGACGGAGATGAGAGAAGGGGGAGAACCTGGCAATGACACATGGGGTAGAGGGCTGCTGGTCCTCTACCCCACACCGTTGATTATGTCGTTATAGACAGGATATGACCTCCAGGCCAACGGTCCTGGCGTCTCTCTTGCCAATTAAAGGTTGAAACTTCGCCTGTTAACCAGACTATGGGACTTGACAATGGCCATCCTCGAGAGATATGGACGAGAAGGGTCTATGTAGTGACGTGGATGAAGGCCGCTGCCACTACAACTGATCTCTTGGGGGTTATTTACATCTGCGCTCGAACTAGAAAATCCATATTGACCAAGAACATCTGGTGTAAAGATGCTCTGAGTGTGGTTCAGTAGCAACCGTTTTTTTTGGGGGGGATTAGTTTATACTTGTACACACACAGGCAAGACAACCTAGATCTACAGACACATCTGGTGTGGACGTGACGTCTTCTGTACTGATGGTGCAGCACAGACCATGGGGGCGACGAGGGGTTGCCCCGTGTACGTTCTCTGTTATATCATACGTCTGTCAGCACCTTCCCCGCAGCTCACCGGCTCTTTGTATACAGATATTCCTCTAAGGACTGTATGTCATTGTGGGAGGTAAGAGGACGTCTCGACAACAACAATATTACCATAAACTGCCGCACCACAAAGAAACAGACCGCTCGCCCACTTTCTTACCAGCCACGGGGAAATAAGAGAAGATTATTTCCGATATACCATCAAGCCAACTCTCCACAGTCTAACTCATGTTGCTCTCTCTCTCTCTCTCTCTCTCTCTCTCTCTCTCTCTCTCTCTCTCTCTCTCTCTCTCTCTCTCTCTCTCTCTCTCCTTTTGATGGAATTTTGCTTCATTCGTCAAATATATGCATATATATATATATATATATATATATATATATATATATATATATATATATATATATATATATATATATATATATATATATATATATATATATATATATATATATATATATATATATATATATATATATATATATATATATATATATATATATATATAACACTTCACTTCCTACAGATTTTCCCTATTCAAACTTACATCCCAATAAAACCTGCCCCTCAACCCTGCTGAACCTAATAACCTTGCTCTTATTCACATTTACCCTCAACTTCCTCCTTTCACACACTTTTCCAGACTCAGTTACTAACTGCAGTTTCTGACTTGAATCAGCCACCAGTGCTGTATCATCGGCCCTCTCATCCCCAACAGACTGCATACTTGCCCCCTTCTCCAAAACTCTTGCAATCACCTCCATAACCACCCCATCCATTTACTGGGAACCAGTCACTGTCCTCTCTTTCTACTCGCACACATGCCTTACATCCTTGGTAAAACTTTTCACTGTTTCTAGAAGCTTATCTCCCACACCATATACTCTTAAGACCTTCCACAAGGCATCTCTATCAACCCATCATATGCCTTCACCAGATCCATAGATGGCACATACAAATCTATCTGTTTTTCTTAATATTTCTCACACACATTCTTCAAAGCAAACGCCTGATCCACACATTATCTGCTTCTGAAACCACACTGTTCTTCCTCAATCTGATGCTCTGTACATGCCTTCACCCTCTCAATCAATAAACCCCCCATACAGTTTTCTAGAAATACCCAACAAACATATGCCTCTCACCTTTATCCCCCTTTGCCTTTGCACAATGGCACTATACATGTATTCCACCAATCTTCAGGCACTTCACCTTGATCTATACATACACTGCATATCGTCACCTACCAATCAACAACACACTCATTCCCTTTCTTAAGAGATTCAACTGCAATGCCATCTAAACTCGCCTCCTTGCCGGATTTCATCTTCCTCAAGGCTTTCATCGCCTCTTTTCTCTGAACCAAACCATTCTCCCTGGCCCTCTTACTTTGCACACCACCCCGACCAAAACTCTATCATCAAACACATTCAACAAACCTTCAAAATACTCACTCCATCTTCTCACTTCATCACTACCTGTTACCACTTTCTCCCTTGCCCCCTTCACCGATGTTCCCGTTTGTTCTCTTGTCTTTCACACATTATTTACCTCCTTTCAAAACATCTTTTTATTCTCACTGAAGTTTGATGATACTTTCTCACCCCAACTATCATTTGCCCTCTTTTTCAGGCCTTGCTCCTTCCTCTTGACCTCCTGCCGCTTCCTTTTATACATCTCTCAGGCATTTGCACTCCTTCCTTGTAAGTATCGTCCAAACGCCTCTCTTTTCTCTTTCACTAACAACTTCACTTCTTCATCCCACCACTCATCATCCTTTCTAATCTGCCCACTTCCCTTCTTTCTCATGCCACAAGCATCTTTTGCACATGCAATCACTGCTCCCTAAAATACATCCCATTCCTCACCCACTTCCCTCACGTCATATGCCCCTTCCTCTTGCCATTCTACACTCAGTCTCTCCTGGTACATCCTCAAACAAGTGTCCTTTCCAAGCTCACTTACTCTCACCACTCTCTTCTCCCCAACATTCTCTCTTCATTCTTGAAAACCTCTACAATTCTTCACCCTCGCCTCCGCAAGATAGTGATCAGACATTACCCCAGCTGCACCTTTTTTACACGCTTACCAATTAACACAATCCAATAATGCCCTTTGACCATCTCTCCTACTTACATACGCATACTTATTTATATAAACCAGGTATTCCAGGTATTATGTATATAAACCAGGTATTCCAGGTATTATGTATTATTCCATGTAATATGTATAAACCAGGTATTCCCAGTTACCAGTCTTTTTTCAGCGCACAAATCCAAAAGCTCTTCACCATGTCCATTCACAGCACTGAATACCCCATGTACACCAATTATACCCTCAACTACCACATTACTCACCTTCGCATTTAAATCACCCATCACTATTACCCGGTTTCGAGCACCAAATCTGCTAAAATACTCAGTTCAGTTGCTCTCAAAACACTTGCTTTCCATGATTTTTCTTCTCATGACCAGATGCATAAGCACCCATCTCTCTCCATTCACTTCAGTTTTGCCCACATTAATTCAGAATTCACTTTCTTACACTCTATCACACACTCCGAAAGCTCATGCTTCAGGAGTAGGGCTACTTTTGAAAGGAGAAAGTTGAGAGTAAAGGTGAATAAAAACAATGGTATTAGGTTTAGAAGGGTTGAGGGAAAAAATAGCTGGGATGTGAGTTTAGATGGAGAAAATTTTTAGGAAGTGAAGTGTTTCAGATATCTGGGAGTAGACTTAGCAGCGAATGGATCCATGGAAGTGGTATGAGTCATAGGGTGGGGGAGTGGGAGAAGATTGTGGGAACGCTGAAGAATGTGTGGAGAGAACGTTATCTCGGAATGCAAGAATGGGTATTTTTATAGAAATATAAGTTCCAACAATATCATATGGTTGCGAGGCATGGGCTATAGATAAGGTTGTATGTAAGACGGTGGATGTGTTGGAAATGAAATGTCTAAGGACAATAGGTGGTATACGTAAAGTGGTTAGATCGAGGAAGTGATGAAAGGTCAAAAGAGTATGGTTGAGAGAGCAGAAGAGGGTGAGTTGAAGTGGTTTGGACATGACCTATGGAAACAATGCGTGAGGAAAAGTTGACAAAAAAGGATATATGTGTCAGAGGTGGAGGGAACGAGGACAACCGGGAGACCGAATTGGAGGTGAAAGGATGGAATAAAAAAGATTTTGAGCGATCGGGGCTTGAACATACAGGATGGTGATAGGCATGCACGGAGCAGGTTGAATTGGAACGATGTGGTATACTAGAGTCAACGTGTCCTGCTTTCTCTTGCAATTCCCTATTTTTGCTCTAAAGTTGGCGCTCTATACTCGTAGGGCCCATCTTACGAACTTTCTCCAGTGTCATGCAACTTTTCAAACATCTGTATATCATCCACACTCATTCTCTCATACTCCAGTTCATTCCATTGATCCACTTATCTTATATTACTTCAGTACTTCTTTTCATCCTTTCCAACAATTTTCTCCTTTCATGTTAAAGGATCTGGCTGATCTGTTCTTGCATTTTTCTTAGAACTTTTCGCTATGTCAGTCTTTGAGGTAATTAAAAATCTTTCGTCTGTAATTCAAGTTATCTTGATCTTCGTATAGTATCCGTTGCCTTTTTTCTAGACCTCCTCTGTTAGAAGGTTTTTGTGCTTAAAGTGCGTTGACCAAACTTGAGAAGGATGCAATAGCATGGTGACACTTCCTTAATCATGTACTAGAATCCTGTTCTAATTATCACTTGCCAACAGACATATGGCCTCCTTTGCTATTCTGCTAATGTGGTACTCTGGTGACAGGTTTGCGACGATGTCAACTCTTAAGCCCTGATTACACAAAGATTCTTGTAGCATATTCCTGCTAGAATATATTCATATTGAGGCTCACCCTCGGTCGGAATTTCGTAGCTATAAATCAGACCGACCTAAGAGTAGTAGTTAGTCTAGGTCGCCTTTTGAGTTAATACAATTCTCCTACTTATGTACGTCCGTGACCATCGTATTATCCGCAAATTTGTTCGGAAAGGAGTTTAGTCCGCCATCTGCATCGATTAAGAAGAGCAATGGTCTCAGGACAAATCCCTGCTGCACGCCACTGGTGACGTCAGTCCATTTCCAGAAGATTCCCATGATATTTATCTCTTTGCATCCTTCCACCAAGTAATTTCTTTTTCCAACAAAGGGACTCCCATATTCCTGCCGGGAGATCCAGCTTCTTTATGGTACATATTCAATTTTTTTGGCGATCTATTTACAGAAAATCTACCCAGCCTTTTTTTGTCCAAAACGGAGCTCCTTCTCTCGTAGAAATGTAAGAGATTCATTATACACGACTTCTTTTTCTTGAACCATCCTGTGCCTCAATTAGGTAGTTTCTCTTCTGCAGGGAATCATCCACTTGTTTTCTGATCATCCTGTGTCTGTGTGGAAATAGATAACACAAATAGAATAACGAACGATTTACTGAGGAAATAGATAATGAAATAAAATAACGAACGATTTACTGAGGAAATACATAATGAAAGAGAATAACGAACGATTTACTGAGGATATAGATAATGAAAGAGAATAATGAACGATTTACTGAGGAAATAGATAATGAAAGAGAATAATGAACGATTTAATGACTTCAGGCAGCCCTTCGTTATGGAAGCCATAATAATTACTACGTAATCAATCAAAATAAAGTCTAAAGTGAAGGCGGGGCTGGATATTTCCACGATTAGAATAATCACATGAGCCAAGTATATCTACATGGCAGACAAATGTGTACACAGCCGTCTCTGGTCTATACATTATTTATTTAGTTGTGAGTAGTTGAACATGGAGATGAATCTTAACATTAGTCGAACCGCAGGAATGTTGTGGTTGAGATACATTGTACATTTAATGACGTATGTTGACTGATGAATAGTTTAACGCTGGTGTTTGTGTGTGTGTGTGTGTGTGTGTGTGTGTGTGTGTGTGTGTGTGTGTGTGTGTGTGTGTGAACTGCTCTCTCCTCCAGACCAACAGGAATAGTTGCCATGTGTAAGAAATAACCTTCAGGAAAGCTCTAAACATCTGCTAAACTTTAGCAATAACATTAAAGAAATAAAAGACATAATAGTCAAAGAGAACATATATACATCCATATCTGTTACGTCTGTGTCTTTGTATTAAGCGAGGGACAGAATACAAGCATGATTTACATACAGAGTGCACCGGGGTCATGTATAAATATACATGGCTAGTTAGAAGCCTCTCATAGATCGTAACGCAAAATGAAGATTGCCTCTCCCAAATACGACACTAATGCAAACTAGGCATACCACCAGCCCTTCACTGACATACACAGTGGAGACCACATTACGCTCATTGCTGGCCTTGACTGGTGTACAGGGTGAGGTACTTCCCGTATACCAGCTGGCCTTCACTGGTGTACAGGGTGAGGTACTTCCCATATACCAGCTGGCCTTCACTGGTGTACAGGGTGAGGTACTTCCCATATACCAGCTGGCCTTCACTGGTGTACAGGGTGAGGTACTTCCCATATACCAGCTGGCCTTCACTGGTGTACAGGGTGAGGTACTTCCCATATACCAGCTGGCCTTCACTGGTGTACAGGGTGAGGTACTTCCCATATACCAGCTGGCCTTGACTGGTGTGCAGGGTGAGGTAATTCCCATATACCAGCTGGCCTTCAATGGTGTACAGGGTGAAGGACTTCCCATATACCAGCTGGCCTTCACTGGTGTACAGGGGGAAGGACTTCCCATATTCCAGCTAGCCTTCAATTATGTACAGGGTGAAGGCCTTCCCATATACCAGCTGGCCTTCAATTATGTACAGGGTGAGGTACTTCCCATACATCAGTCCAGCCACCTTGGCCAGATGGAGGTTACAATACACAGCCAATAGTCGCCCAGTGTTTTTTCTTGCTATGATCAGACCACAGCTCGTCAGGGGTAGTATGGAGTTTCATCTATCGTGGCTCCTGATGGTGTGACATACATGTCTATGTAGGGACAGGCGAAGGGTGTCCGGCAACCTTGGCCACACGGAAGATGAAATACATAGCCACTCCGTCAGGGCAGTGATAGATTAAGTCCATGCTACTCCCACCGAGTTGAATTTGGGACGTAATGAAATGACAATGGGCGACCAGGGGCTGTCTTTAAACCTCCGTGTGGCCGAGGTGGCCGAAAGCCATTACTCAGGGTTTGAATCCGACACGCGTTGTATATTTCATGTATCAAGTGTCTCTGAGTCTCTCCTCAGCACTCGAATCTCACGATCTCTCACAAGGCGACGACCTTCTTTATGAGGAATCGAAGAATTCTATGTTGTAGTCTTTGATATAAAGAAAACTTTTCACAGAAACGTTCTCTGATCTCTTAACTCTCTCTTCTAGCTGTCCTCTCTCATTGTGTGCTCTCGTATCTAACGTCATATCTGGATGGTCTTCCTCTATGACTGTACATAAGCCAATCTCTGTTCTCTCCTCATCAACGATGGTGTCCCTCAAGGTTGAGTCTTGCTCCCTATGCTCTTCCTCTCTTTCGTCAGCGATTTCCGTTGTTCGACAGGCAATCACGTGTAGGCAGATGAGGAAAACTCAAAGTTATTTCGAATGGTCTGTATTTTCTCTTGCTCGATCTGTCTCGCCTCATCACAATGGCCTCAGTAAACTCAGATTTGGGCAGGATTTCCTCAGTGGTGCAAAAGCAACCTCGTAAAATTCAGTGCCTGTAAAACTCAATCTTTTCCAGTTTCCGTTTCTGAAAACTTTCACAACTTTTCCATCTCATTTCTTCCACCCAGCACGATACTTAGCATCACTGTAACTCCTGATATATCTTGGAAACTCCACTTTGCACAAATAGTCAAGTCTACCTCAGAGGAATTGGCAGGCTTGTCCACAGAACAAAAATTCTTATTTTGGGCAGTTGCTCCAGTTATAGAAATAACAGATTCGTCCCTGTATGGAGTGCTGCTCACACATCCAGGGAGGCTGTAGGTCCACATAGGCCTGCTTATAATTATTTGACACAGTCGAATCCCGGCTCATCAGCTCCCCCAGTCTGACCTGGAAGTATTGGTCACTTGTCCAGTGTTGAGACAATTTGTTCCTATTCTCTTTTCTATAGTTATTGAGCAGGTCTCTGCTCCCTCGACCTGCCGGCATCTGTTGTACCCTCGCTATTAGCTAGACGACGTCATACTCGGCAAATCACTACGTCATATTCACGGCCATCGACAACATGGTCCATTTGGATGATTGTTCCTTACATTACATGACTCTTTAAAGCTTTTCAATTTCACGTCTGTGCGAACAGGTGCCTTATACTCTTTTCAAAAGACAAGTTTCCCACTTTCCCGAGAGCTCTTAGATTATTCTTCTTCCTCTTCCTGATCACTTCTCGATATCCTGACTTTCTTCGAAATTTCATTTATGGTCTGGTTTTCATGAAAACTTTAGACCGTGATTAGTCATCGACTCAGAAAAGAATGAAAATAAAAGGGTAGACTGATTTTCACTGGTAAACAAGGTGAGGTACTTTCTATTACACACACCATCGTTCGTCCATACGATGGAATTTGTACAAAATGCTCCTCACTACGAAGCCAACTGCTTCTTTCCTCTATATCATTACCCCTACCATATTCACACAAGGAAAGAAAACGGGAACATGAAATAGCGGTATTTATGTGAGGAGAAGTACAGTCCTGAGGCGTCGTTGTCCACGATCAGCATTTGGGTTGCTGGTCGGGTGTGCAGGGAGAAAGAAGAAAAAACATTAATGTATGCAGACGAGAAGGGTTAGGTGAGACAGACACAGGGGTGCTATACTGCCTGTATAACATAACAAGACGCGGGACGTAGATATTTTCAGTGAAGGTGTTTGAGGTAAGGAATAGGGTTCTGGATGGAAGCACATATGTAGGAACGAGTCGTGGGCGACTGAGATGAGAGACGAGTATGGATGAATCTACCACATGTGTGAGGAGAGTTTCCTGTGGGACACACCTTCCCCTGGAGGAACGCCCTTCTGCATGATGATCTCCTACGTCCCTGTGAGTCATTACCTTGACTCGTTCAGCAAAGATGTATGAATCTTGAGCATGAGGATACGACCCTTGAACATAAAGGTACGACTTTTGAGCATGAGGACACGACCCTTGAACATAAAGGTACGACTTTTGGGCATGAGGACACGACCCTTGAACATAAAGGTACGACATCTGGGCATGAGGACACGACCCTTGAACATAAAGGCACGACTTTTGGGCATGAGGATACGACCCTTGAACATAAAGGCACGACTTTTGGGCATGAGGATACGACCATTGAGCATGAAGTGCGACCCTTGCAAATAATGGTACGACCCTTGAGCATGATGGTACGACCCTTGAGCATGATGGTGCGACCTTGAGCACGAGAAAACCACCCTTTCATATGATGGCCTGGCCTCTGACCTGCCCCTCGAGACTCACTGGTACACCCGAGTGTCCCAAAGCAACGGTACACTCAGGTACGTAAACAATGGCGCCCACCGAACAACGGTACACCATCGTAAACCCGGGTACTCTTGTCACAGTGGTATACGAAAGTACACTCTAGACTTCTCCCAGCAACGAACGGTACAACATGGTACACCCTGGTGTCCTGCCAACAACGGTACAACATGGTACATCCTTGTGTCCTGCCAACAACGGTACAACATGGTACACCCTCGTGTCCTGCCAACAACGGTACAACATGGTACACCCTCGTGTCCTGCCAACAACGGTACAACATGGTACACCCTGGTGTCCTGCCAACAACGGTACAACATGGTACATCCTCGTGTCCTGCCAACAACGGTACAACATGGTACATCCTCGTGTCCTGCCAACAACGGTACAACATGGTACACCCTGGTGTCCTGCCAACAACGGTACAACATGGTACATCCTGGTGTTCTGCCAACAACGGTACAGCATGGTACACCCTTGTATCCTGCCAACAACGGTACAACATGGTACATCCTGGTGTTCTGCCAACAACGGTACAACATGGTACACCCTCGTGTCCTGCCAACAACGGTACAACATGGTACACCCTGGTGTCCTGCCAACAACGGTACAACATGGTACATCCTCGTGTCCTGCCAACAACGGTACAACATGGTACACCCTTGCGTCCTGCCAACAATGGTACGCCATAGTTGCGCTAGTGTATGTTAGTGTATGTCGTCACAGTAACAGCACATGATGAGATTGTCAACTTCCCGACTGAATGCGGAAGTGATATGTTCTTCTCGTTCACACTGTGATGTATACGTCACCAGTGTTCTTCACTGATAACCAGTGGGGGGGGGGTGATGGGATTTCATGTGGCGGGGTGGCGACGAGAATGGATGAAGGCAGCAGGTATGAATATGTACATGTGTATATATGTATATATCCGTGTATGCATGTGTATGTATAGGTTGAAATGTATAGGTATGTATATGTGCGTGTGCAGGCGTTTATGTAAATACATGTGTATGTGGGTGGGTTTGGCCATTCTTTCATCTGTTTACTTGCGCTACCTCGCTAACGTGGGAGACAGCGACAAAGTATAATAAAATATAAATGAAAGATAATAATAATGATAATAACAATAATAATAGTAATAATGATAATAATAATAATTATGATAATGATAATAATAATAGTAATAATAATAATAATAATGATAATAATAATAATAATAATAATAATAATAATAATGATAATAATAATAATAATAATAATAATAATAATAATAATAATTCAGTTAATTATAGTAATGGCAGAAATGATACTGCAAATAATCAAGAAGAAGTAGTTATGTTTGAAGGACCAATAGTCCCAAAACATTACACGGATACGAGGCATGGGCTATGGATAAGTTTGTATGGAGGAAGGTGGATGTGTTGGAAATGAAATGTTTGAAGACAATATGTGGTGTGAGGTGGTTGGATCGAGTAAGTAATGAAAGGGTAAGAGAAATGTGTGGTAATAAAAAGTGTGTGGTTGAGAGAGCAGAAGAGGAGAGCACCACAGCAGGGCTGACACCTGGGCCTCCACAGCACCACAGTAGGGCTGACACCTGGGCCTTCACAGCACCACAGTAGGGCTGACACCTGGGCCTCCACAGCACCACAGTAGGGCTGACACCTGGGCCTCCACAGCACCACAGTAAGGCTGACACCTGGGCCTCCACAGCACCACAGTAGGGCTGACACCTGGGCCTTCACAGCACCACAGTAGGGCTGACACCTGGGCCTCCACAGCACCACAGTAGGGCTGACACCTGGGCCTCCATAGCACCACAGTAGGGCTGACACCTGGGCCTCCACAGCACCACAGTAGGGCTGACACCTGGGCCTCCACAGCACCACAGTAAGGCTGACACCTGGGCCTCCACAGCACCACAGTAGGGCTGACACCTGGGCCTTCATAGCACCACAGTAGGGCTGACACCTGGGCCTTCACAGCACCACAGTAGGGCTGACACTTGGGCCTCCACAGCACCACAGTAGGGCTGACACCTGGGCCTTCACAGCACCACAGTAGGGCTGACACCTGGGCCTTCACAGCACCACAGTAGGGCTAACACCTGGGCCTCCACAGCACCACAGGACGATACTTTCTCCACTTTCCCTACTCCACCTTATTGTTGGTTTTATCGAGTTTTCCAGTGGAGGGGAAAAAAGGTTGCAGTTAACGAGATTCCTACAGATATATATATATATATAAATATATATTCTGGTTTTCGAAAAGATGAATCTTAATTTCGAATCATGATTTCGAATGCGTCCAGCGGTAGTATTTCATCGCACAGAAATTGTCTGATCATTTCAATCCTCTGACTTAGGGAAAGTAGGAGAGTCTCTGAGATTGTTGTGGCAACGTATCTTGCATATGGTAAGCGGATTCATCCCCAGATGATTTAAAAAATGAAAGAAAAAAAGAAAGAGGATTATAACAAAGGCTTGAAAGTGCAGGTAAAAGCGTTGGATTACAAGTCAAACGAATCAATCATTCCTAACCCTCCCACCCACCTGGGGATTGAGGCGCCACATAGCCTACCTCACTGCTATTCTCCAGCGGGAAGACCCGATCGATGATAATGGAAGATAATTCGAAAATACTGACCCAGCAACCTGGACCCCTCGCTCGCTATCCTCACCAGAACGTCGCACTTTCATGGAAACGCGCATGCGTCGCTGGAGGTCGTGATGGCCTCAAAGATATATATATGTATGTATGTTAGATTAGTCTATGCTTAGATGTCTTTTAGGAAAAGAAAAGGTTATAATCATAAACCTCTCCTAGATTTTTGATAATAAGATAAATGAAAACACGGGAAAGTGTAAAAGGTTAAGGAAGGATTTGTATGTGAAAATCTTACACAAAGTTATCACCACAGGGTAAGGCCGACGTCCACCACTGCACCTGGTCACACACAAGCGACACAAGACATTCATCCTCACCATCATCACAAAAGATATACGTAGGACCTCAATGACGTCAGCAGCTTCTCTTGTGTAGAAAGAATTGGAAAAAACCAACTGCCTCCACAATAGTAATGACACCTGGGCCTCCACAGTAGTAATGACACCTGGGGCTCCTCAGTAGTAATGACACCTGAGCCTCCACAGTAGTAATGACACCTGGGCCTCCACAGTAGTAATGACACGTGAGCCTCCTCAGTAGTAATGACACCTGGGCCTCCACAATAGTAATGACACCTGGGCCTCCACAGTAGTAATGACACGTGAGCCTCCTCAGTAGTAATGACACCTGGGCCTCCACAGTAGTAATGACACCTGGGCCTCCACAGTAGTAATGACACCTGAGCCTCCTCAGTAGTAATGACACCTGAGCCTCCTCAGTAGTAATGACACCTGGGCCTCCACAGTAGTAATGACACCTGAGCCTCCTCAGTAGTAATGACACCTGGGCCTCCACAGTAGTAATGACACCTGAGCCTCCACAGTAGTAATGACACGTGAGCCTCCACAGTAGTAATGACACGTGAGCCTCCACAGTAGTAATGACACGTGAGCCTCCACAGTAGTAATGACACGTGAGCCTCCACAGTAGTTATGACACGTGAGCCTCCACAGTAGCACTGCACAGACCAGCTCACCTTCCTAACGCCACTTTATCATTGGATTCGCCGAATTTTCCTGTGGATAAAAAGTTGTTCAAATCATTGAGTTTCCCCCAGCGATATATTCTGACATGCGAAAAGATAACTTCTAATTTTCAATTAAAAATCTAAGTCCCACTGGAACAGTCGAACTGGAAAAATGATTTTTTCCTCTATTTTCGATCATCCGACCAAAGAAGCACAGTATGTCGATTTGTCCTAAAAGCAAAAAAAAAAAAAAAAAAAGAAAAATAGAGAGAGAGAGAAAATGAGGTTTTTGAAGTTCAAGAAAAAAGTTTTAGATTAAAACAGTCAAACCAATCAACCTTACCTGACCTTCGAATAGCGCGCGGAGTCTACTCACGTCTCGCTGATCCTATCCCACCTACCTCACTGTTCACCTCCAGCCTGGGGTGGGTGGGGTAGGTGGGTGGTGGGGTGGGGTGGGGTGGGGTGGGGTGGGGTGGGGGTGGGTGGGGGATGGGGGTGTGGCTCGATCCACGATAATGGAAGATAATTCGAAATTACTGACCCAGCAACCTGGGCTCCTGGCTAGCCAACTTTTTTCCCTGAATGATTCATATCCACGTAAGCGAGCGTGCGTCACTTGAGTTCACCCTTGTGCAAAAGGTGACCTCTTCGACTACAGATCTTTGCAAGATCATCCTTACGCCTTCATGGCGGGCGCCCGTAGAACGAGACACAGTGATTATGAGACTCATGTAAATCATTCATGAGAAGAATAAAACAAAGAGTTGAGAGTGTGAGAAGAGAAAAGCTCAGAAAAGATTTTGAAATGTGAAAATCATCTGACAGACTGAGACATCATCCCGAAACATTGATGAGAGTGAGTGAGTCATGGAGATGAGCTAGCTCTCCACTGACGGCTCTCGCCAGCTGGACTTTATCAATCTTTCAAGTGAATATCAAAACTAATCATTCCCGGATATCACAGAGGATATACGCTAGAACCTCAGTCATTCAGAAACTATTCTGTTATAGGAAAAGTCGACAGATCCAGCACTAGATTGGACCAAGAGGATATAAGAAAGTTGGACTAACATCTGAACCTCCACGATAGTCCTGACCCATGGGCTGCCACAGCAGGACAAGGCGCCTGCGTCTGTACAACAGTACTGGAACCTGGAGTTCTCACTGCACGACTGGATATCCAGAGCAGCAGTACCGACCCACCTCAACTTATGGAGTAGCACTGACGCCTGGGCCTCAGTGAAGCACTTACCCCTGGACCCACAAGGTGCCGAATACTGCAGACACCTGTGGCTCCAGTGTAATGATGAGACCGGGTCCTCCACAGTACCACAGTGCTACTGTAGTGATGATGCCTAGAACCCCACGTTAGGAGTGACACTAGACATCCACAGAAGTACTGACAACGGCATCGCCGCGGTAGGGACACCAGGGCTTCATAGAAGCACTGACGGCACGGTCTCCACACTTGCCCAGTAGAACTGACAGATGTGCCTCCACATTAGTGCGAACCCCTGGACCTCCAGAACATGAGGACTGCCATCTGACTCTCTCTCTCTCTCTCTCTCTCTCTCTCTCTCTCTCTCTCTCTCTCTCTCTCTCTCTCTCTCTCTCTCACGCACACAACACACAATAAGGAATTATCCATTAATCTGTTCACATCCTCCATTAGGCAAAAACTAGACCATGGTTTCGAGTTCGGTCATCGCACCCGAAGAACAAAGAGCCAATTGAGGTAGTTCAAGGGAGGGAAGTAAAAGATGGTAACTCGATCAGGAGAGCTGAGTGCCAGGGTGAAGCTAGAGACTTGCCTGCCATGAATGAGGAGGAGAAGCGTGAAGGATCACTTGATCACAACGTTTAAGATGTGATCAATGACCTCGAGGCCGTACACAGTTAACTGCTCCTCGAAAGACGCAGGGACGAAACAACCAGATGATGTGATATGAAAGGAAGCAAGACACTTGTTAGAAAGGATTTAAAGAATCATTTCTTAGTACAAGAATAGTGGATGAATGGAATGCACTGTGTTATAACAGAGTGACTGAGGACAACGTAAAGAAGTTTAGAAAGTAATATGATGATAGAAATGGTTCGAGAGATGGGGGGCCCCCACAACTGTAGAACTCCCTCCTCGTTCAGTACAAATAGGTAGTTACCAAGTTATGAGTAATATTAATACATGAGATAATGAAAGTCAACATTATCAATGAAGAGACGGATACTCACACTGTATTAACTTACGGAACCCCTTCATGTAAGACTCTCAGAACACGTTTTCTATAAACTTCCAGCAACTGGAAAAAAGAAAAGAAAACGAGAATCCAAACGGTTATAAACTAGTTCCATTAATGCATGACGACTTCCTCCACCATAGCTGCACAACGGTACAGGATGAACTTCACAGTGGAGGCAATGATTTCCTGCAGCTTCCTTCCTCTTGCAATTTCAACTGTTCCTTCCTTACATATCCAACTTCTCTCATACAGTTCCATCTCGCTTCCCTCTTCATGTGTCTCGCTTCCTCTCTCTTACATGTCTAGCTTATCCCCATCTCTCCATCCTCCTCTTCCGTCTGTATCTGGGAAAAGGCCAGCGAGGGTCGGGTGTTTACATACATTTTACTTAGTGCCGGTGTCGGCAGTGCTCCGGCCCAGGACTGGGAAATATGGCCGCTGGATGAAAGAGATAAAAGGTCCATTACGGGATCCCCGCTTGATGAATAGCCCAACGCGCCGCCTGATCTAAGTACACAAACAATGACACACACATGTTGACAAATACAGACACAGTGCCGGCACTGCACGAGAGGAAGAAAACGGCGATAGCAAGTAGGGAGGGTGTGTGGAGGGGGGGTGTCTCTATTCCTGCCAGTGATAAACTTGTATTAAACTGCGCACGATATTTATTGCTATGCTAGACGCAGACAACGCCATAAAACTACAGAAGATGTCTGGCTTTTCTCGCGCAGTTTTGTCTTGCCTCACACACACACACACACACACACACACACACACACACACACACTTAAATAAAGCCCGTAAGTCAAACAGTGAGACGTTTGCATTACCGGGGAGGTGGAGTCGTAAGGCAGACGAGTGATGTAGGGTAAGGATCCGCATGGTCTCCTTCAGACCATATTCACGTCACTGACCCACATAGAGTAAATACAAAGCCTTTCATGATCATGCTCAACGTTCCCTTGGTATCCCTACGTATAAACATAGAGACGATTTGTCTACATCGTTTGGAAAGACCCGCCGTCAAGTTGCTCAACAGTGTTTACTTCCATAGATCTCAAACTCCCCGCCAGGTCATTCCACAGCTCAGTGGCACGATTCCCACATACTGCAGTGCCGCCAAGCTAAAATCAGCTTTGGTACACCAGCAGAGAGTGAGAGACGAAGCCCTACACCAGTAGGCCTGCCTGGGGTAGGGTGAGGGAGAGCGCAGAACGGGGCGCCCTCTTCTCTTACTTGCTGTCCGACATCGGTGAGGTCGCCTCCCCAAGTGCATTTGGCGTCATATTTCAGTGTTGCAAGAAGAGGGGTCTGGATTAAGGCAGTGGATGGCTGGATGGGAACGTCCCACCATTTCCAGTCTGGGACGGCTCAGGGCTCGTATTTCCACGACCTCTGGTTGGGTGGCCACGTCTAGCGTTTCTATTCTTAGATAACAGTAAAGTGCTTCATTCCACGGGTTCTCTTCCATGATATATGAGGATTTGGTTTAGCGCATGCATCACCTGGCTCAAAATATCACATAATTTCCACCTCAAAATCAAACTGTGACGCTTTACTAACTAACCAGAGCGCTTAAAAAGACATACTGTGTCAAGCGCATTATTAACGTCGCTAGTTGAGTGGGGGTGGAAGTTGGATCCAACAGATGATAAACATTTGTTGCTGTATTAATGACAGTGTGAACGGCCCTAGACCTGCTCCACGCGCCCTCTACTGCCTGTCATACAAAGATAAAGGTGCATCAAATTCACTTTTCTTCTGCAATTCAACAATGCAAACACACACACACACACACACACACACACACACACACACACACACACACACACACACACACACACACACACACACACACTCACACACACACACACACACACACACACACACACACACACACACACACACAACTTGCACTGTTTCTCTCATACAAGGATGTATATACGGGAAACTCATTCTTGCCCCCAAAAATGTCAGAGTAAAACTACCCAGTACACTTTCTCCTTCCTATAGTATTCCAAGAAGACACAAGTGAATTCATATATTTTCCTCCAGGATGACCTAACGCAAGGAGAGTTCCAGGAACACCTCCGGTGCCAATATCGCGTATCAGCGGAGGATGAGCATGATGGCCGAGGGAGGCAAGACAACCTCGGAACCTTAAATAAAGAAATGTGCAGCTACGATGACGTGGCCACACAGAGCCTCAGCAAGAAGCAAGAGACCTTCGCTTGATCAGGAGAGATGGAGATGTGAATACACAATGACTCAGGTGGATTCTGTGTAAGAGGATACACGTAAAACACACATGATGGATATTGAAATAACTAATACACCGTGAGACAGATATATCACATCTATAAACCATGGGGCTCAGGCTGACAGGACCCAGGCGCGTATATCATCTGCTGCCCGCAAATGTATTGGAAAGAGAGAGAGACAGAGAGATATACATAAATACGAAAATATATCAAGCAAAGATAGATAAAGATGTACATTAAACAGACGGACTAATACCAGTTGGTCACATGATAAAGATGAGCGTGGGTTCATTCTCTCTCTCTCTCTCTCTCTCTCTCTCTCTCTCTCTCTCTCTCTCTCTCTCTCTCTCTCTCTCTCTCTCTCTCTCTCGCAACGGTAAACACGTTGTGGGCGAGTAACGGGCCGGCCGCCTGTTGCTGCAAGACTAACAGTTCCGTTCCATAGATAAGGGAGACAATGTACGTACACCAGCAGTTCATTCCATAGGCAAAGAGAACGAAGGGGTGATGGATGTACCACACCAGCACTTTTATTACATAGACAGAGAAAACAACGGCATGATCACAGTGCCTTACTGGCAAGTTGTCCACAGACGGAGAGATAACAAAGACGTCTCTTCTATACCACATCTCCATTTTCACGATAACAGTAAGTAACTGGGCGTCTGTTGTCTGGGGAAACAGTGTTGAGAAAGAGTCGCTATGAAGGTACACAGCATCCTGCAGCATCGGGACGTGAGGGAGGTGGGGGCGTCACAAGGACCCAGCCAACCAGTTCGAGCCACACGTCGACTGGTGTCCCAAACAGGCAAGGACAATAAAAAGTCAGACTGTTATACTTCTCTCTTGTGTCTCCCCTGATGATGTGATTATTACACGAAAGTGCACTTGGGAACTTTTCGTGTTTCATTTTCCCCGTGGACTCATAGGAATATATATATATATATATATATATATATATATATATATATATATATATATATATATATATATATATATATATATATATATATATATATGTATATATATGAAGTCTGTTGGGGATGAGAGAGCTTGGGAAGTGAGTCAGTTGTTGTTCGCTGATGATACAGCGCTGGTGGCTGATTCATGTGAGAAACTGCAGAAGCTGGTGACTGAGTTTGGTAAAGTGTGTGAAAGAAGAAAGTTAAGAGTAAATGTGAATAAGAGCAAGGTTATTTGGTACAGTAGGGTTGAGGGTCAAGTCAACTGGGAGGTAAGTTTGAATGGAGAAAAACTGGAGGAAGTAAAGTGTTTTAGATATCTGGGAGTGGATCTGGCAGCGGATGGAACCATGGAAGCGGAAGTGGATCATAGGGTGGGGGAGGGGGCGAAAATCCTGGGAGCCTTGAAGAATGTGTGGAAGTCGAGAACATAATCTCGGAAAGCAAAAATGGGTATGTTTGAAGGAATAGCGGTTCTAACAATGTTGTATGGTTGTGAGGCGTGGGCTATGGATAGAGTTGTGCGCAGGAGGATGGATGTGCTGGAAATGAGATTTTTGAGGACAATGTGTGGTGTGAGGTGGTTTGATCGAGTAAGTAACGTAAGGGTAAGAAAGATGTGTGGAAATAAAAAGAGCGTGGTTGAGAGAGCAGAAGAGGGTGTTTTGAAATGGTTTGGGCACATGGAGAGAATGAGTGAGGAAAGATTGACCAAAAGGATATATGTGTAGGAGGTGGAGGGAACGAGGAGAAGTGGGAGACCAAATTGGAGGTGGAAAGATGGAGTGAAAAAGATTTTGTGTGATCGGGGCCTGAACATGCAGGAGGGTGTAAGGAGGGCAAGGAATAGAGTGAATTGGATCGATGTGGTATACCGGGGTTGACGTGCTGTCAGTGGATTGAATCAGGGCATGTGAAGCTTCTGGGGTAAACCATGGAAAGCTGTGTAGGTATGTATATTTGCGTGTGTGGACGTATGTATATACATGTGTATGGGGGTGGGTTTTGCCATTTCTTTCGTCTGTTTGCTTGCGCTACCTCGCAAACGCGGGAGACAGCGGCAAAAAAAAAAAAAAAAAAAAAAAAATATATATATATATATATATATATATATATATATATGTGTGTGTGTGTGTGTGTGTGTGTGTGTGTGTGTGTGTGTGTGTGTGTGTGTTTCCACTTAAACAACCAACACAACTTAAACGCGGGAAAAAACTAGGTCTCTACAAAAAATCAAGTTCTACAGATACAGATCATCAGTAAGAGAGGCATTCCGTTGTTTAGAAATCACGTAAAATCACCTCAGAATTATATGTTCCTTAAAGCTAAATGTATTGCATATGTCATTATGGAAAGAGAGATACTGAGAGGCAGTACGCAGAGATAAGAATTAAAGTGGAAGAATTCGAGCGGTTCTTATCCGTGTTAAACGCCACGGAACGATCATGGGGGATTACTAGTGAGATGTAGTGCAATGGTACAGTGTTCGCTCCCACAGAGCACACTATCTGATCCTCTTAAAACTAGAGTTGTTTAAGTCAGTGAGTGACTGACGAGAGGAAGCGACTGACGAGAGGAAGCGACTGACGAGAGGAAGGGAGAGTCTTGTAGCAGACCAGCTTAGAGCACCATGCAAAGAGGCGCGTCAGATCAGGGGCCAGCCAGGAGGAGAGCAAAACAAAACAAGTAGTGAGAGTGAGTGGTTGAGGAGAGCAAGTCGATTAACTGCTGGACGACAAAAATAGGAAGCAATTGAGAGAAACAATGTAGCGGGAGGACAGCGGGTCAGGCGAGCGGGTCCCAGCGAGCGAAATTCTGCGCTCGTCTTCACGTCTGGGTCGCCTCGCCACCCCCCACCACAGTCCTGGACGAAGTAGCCTGCTGGGGTGGGGATCCCAGGTTACTCGTCGGCGGGCTTTATCAAGGTAAGTTAGAGGGCGTGTTCCTCAGGGCCTCCCAGCCCGCCGCCGCTCCATAAATACTCAAACTTGTGACATCAAAATAAGCCAGGTTGCAGAAGGTAGCGTTCATGGGCGATGCCGCGGACGTCCCCGGAAAGCTATTTGTATGTAGACGTACCATTCCTGCCGGTGCCTGCACACACACACACACACACACACACACACACACACACACACACACACACACACACACACACACACACACAATTTAATTCCTCCAGTTTAAAATAGTCTTTTTGATCATTCATGAATGAAAAAGAAAAAAAAAAAATCAGAAGCTCCTAATGGAAAGCAATTCGTCCAGAGGGAAATTTTTCATTACGAACAAATTAGAAAACTGGGAGTAGACGACCGACCACAGCCTTGCTCATCGACCTGTCGTAGCTGAGGCCATCTTTCCCAGCCGCTAGGATCGGCCAGCTGAGTGAAGAAGTGCTGCCAATAGTTCACCTTTCCTCGCGCCTCACTGATGGTGGAAGATAAGTTTACGTTCACCATAAACACAGACGTCCACGTCTTGGGTATACTGTGTTGGGGAATGTGTTCGTTGAAGATCTGGAAAGTATGGAACACTGAGACGCTTCGCAACATGCCATGATCCCAGACACTACCGCTTGTGTTTCAGGTTCAACACTTGACGAGATCAATATATATCAGGTCAGCTCATCTCTCTCGCAATGATTACCTTGCCAGCAAATTCTGTGAAGAATACCGAAGTGTCTTTTATTTTTCAAGATGGAGGTATAATAATGAAACGTAATCCTATCACGTCAAGTATGTGTCTCTTATACTACGGTAGTGTGTGTGTGTGTGTGTGTGTGTGTGTGTGTGTAACAAGGAACATACTTCTCCTCTCGCTTCTCGCTCAGTGATAATGCAAGGTGATCAGCGAGGCCCAGTCATCTGGACCATTTGTGCACTCTGCATTCTCATTTGCATCGCCGTTACAGGATGGATTGGAATGCACAATAAATTTGCAGCTTTCGTGGCAAAGTTCAACTCTCTCTCTCTCTCTCTCTCTCTCTCTCTCTCTCTCTCTCTCTCTCTCTCTCTCTCTCTCTCTCTCATGAACTAAGGCGGGTAACCCAGTGTGGATGATGAAGGCATAGCAACAATCGTAAAGCAGTTTTTCCAGGTCTGTTTATACACCAGGGAGCAGCGAGACAGTGATGAATGTAGACCACACTTGACACCAGGGTTTACCGCCACAGTTAGAGAAATGCTGGCACAGACAGATAAGATAAAGACTGATAAAGTCCAGGTCATGGTCGTTTCCATCCACGAGTAATTACAAACATCAAACACGAAATTGCCAAACCTTAAAGAATATTTTCAATAAATCTCTCCAGGATGGAATAGTACCGCAGGACTGGAGACTGGCAGACGTCACTCCTATATTCAGAAAGGGAATCTACGAAATGCCTGGCAATTACGGTCTTATTCAGCCTCATATCAATAACAGGTAAACTTCTGGGGTCGATGTTTGGAGATGAAATCGTAGCCTACTTGGAACAACATAACCTGATCAATAATATCAGATATGGTAATAGAAGACGCAGATCATGCGATACAAACCTCTTGAATTTGATTTTCAGTTAATCAATACAAGAGGACAATAGAAAAGGAATTGGTATTATATTTCTGAACTTACAAAAAGCACTGGACAAAGTCCTTAACGTTAACTCTGATGCATATAGTCAGGGCCTTAGGGATGAGTGAATGCCTAGGACAGCCTAGTAACGTGCTAGGCTGCAAAGTGTCGTAATGACTGATGAATCAACACCGTGGTCACCTGTTACTAGTGGAGCACATAAGGGGTCCGGAGTAGAGCTTATACTTTTCATTATTCATTTTAACTACATTGACGTAGGACTGAATAGGCTAGCGTCCTGGATTTGCAGATGGTCTAAAGGTCGGCAATGCCATATTAACTGAAAAAGATAGGATAAGATGACGAGAGGATCGACTTGAAGCAGCTGAATGGACTCGAAGCAGCTGAATGGTCTAGAAAAAGACAAATTCCATTTAGCATCAATAAATGTCAGGTGTTGCAAGAAGGGAACCTCAACAAGATATTCAATAATGAAACGATGGGACATAAGATATAGGACACCCTTTTGTGAGGGATCCAGGGGTCACTAGTGGTCTCCAACAACTTCAAATTATCTCAGCAGTGTAATGAAGCCGCCAAGAAAGCAAATAGGATATTAGGATTAATTTACAAGGAACTTTATATACAAAAGTAAAGATGTGATATTACCACTATACCTAAGTCTAGTTAGACCCCACCTTGAATATGTAGAGGAGTTCTGGGCTTCTCACACGAGTAAAGTTATTCTTAAATTGGAAGCAGTCCAGCGAAGACCAACTAGATGACTCGTTTCTTACGTAACAGACCATATGAGGACAAACTATGGAAATTAGATTGTTCTTCCAGAGAAAGAGGCGTGTTCGAGGAAAGTCTATGGATCGTTTTAAAACACTTCCAGGATTGAACCACGTCGATATAGACCATTTCTTCCCGGTTGGGGCAGCACTACAGACGAGAAATATCGGACTTAAATGGGATGCATATCGTTGGTGATGGGATGCATGACATGTTCGTGTTTATTCTACCTCATGACTTTCCTATGAAAATTTCTTTCAGGCTAATCAATCCAGAAAGGTAATCTTTTTTCTACCAGTTTTCCTGCCGACGTGTGCCGGAGGGAGTGGAGGTTGGGGAGACAACCTTTGCTTTGCTTTCCTTTTCTTATACTGCTTACGAGGTGACCTTTTCTTTCTGGGCGTTAAGGCCAGACCACCTCGCTTGGACCTTGGATCTATGTGGTCTGTTTATCTATGTAGCTCTCTTCTCTCTCTCTCTCTCTCTCTCTCTCTCTCTCTCTCTCTCTCTCTCTCTCTCTCTCTCTCTCTCTCTCTCTCTCTTCCTTTAATCCCTCCTACCTCCCACATTCCTCCTCTCTCTCTCTCCCTTTCTATTTCCCTTTAGCGAAACCTAACCTACAATTACCTTTTAGCCTGTGATCGTTAGGCAGGATAGGGGAACAGGCCAGGGAAGGGTGAAATGGTTTGGCGTTTGGTGATCTGAACACTGAAGTTGGGAAGGAAGTGGAGGGCTGAGGCGGAAAAGCGACTCTGGCAGATATCTAGACGAGACAATCGCTTTGAGATTACAAGGATGTGTAGGGAAAGGAAATGGTGAAAATAGGTGGAGAAAACGTATTTTGGGGGATCATTATAGGATTGTATAGAGCGAATTCAGAGGCTTATTAGGCGGAGAAACAGTCTTTTGGGACCGAGGAGTTCTGTGGTAAGGGCGCACACGTGGGAGTTAAGAGGATCTTTCCAGGACTATAGTGTTCTCTAGGATGGGTGTGGGTACAGGACTGGAGCGAGTTCTTGGGGGAGTGTGTACACCTGAGTGAACAATGGTGGGGATGGAAGGAGAGAAATTCTATTGGAAACAGCGGGAGTATGTTAAGGAGAGCAAGGAAGAAGTAGAAGTGGTTATAGATAGACAAACATCCTTCAACATTCAAGACATTCACATGAAGAAAAGAATTTACTAGCAAGGAACACATTCGTTATGTAATCTGCTAACAAAGAAAAAAGTAAATCGATAAGGCATAAGTTACCAGGTGCTTCCAATTCGCCCAAAAGAAAACATCAGAAAATAACACTTGTCTAACCTGTACCTCGTCTTGTCTTTTTCGGTTAGGTTGGGTTTCCTGTAAGCCTTTTTTTAAAAATTCACCATTTCGTACACTGACAACCGTCCCACGCGTGGGCAGCTTCGTACACATGCTGTCACACACAGAGCCAACCTCCTTATTTAAATTCACGAGTGGAATACAGTGACACATCCCCCAAAACAACATGGTGCTGGTAACTGCTGGGATTCGATACGGTGCTCCACAAGTCTGTTTACGAGAGTCTCAGACATCCCCTCCAGTTCGCTAACACAATGTCTCGAGGACAACAGTGGTTGGTGTCTGGGGAGGCTTGAGTGTGGTAACTGTGAGTCATTATGACAGTGAACCTACGCTAAGATAATGTGATTACGATTCAATTTGTTTGGCGAGGCTGGCCATCGTCTTGGCCGCCAGCAACCCTATCTCGCCTGATCGTTGGGGAGTGCCAGAGTGTCGCCTCCCGTAACACAGTTGGCACTATGGTTGCGAAAGGCTTCCAGGTACGCCAAGGCTTTCGTGGAGAAGAGCCGTCTGCTAATTATTATTGAGTTGTGAGACAATGCAGCCATTAGCGGGTCCCAGTGGCGGCAGAAGAAGCACCAGCGGCGGCAGGATTAGCAGGGTGGGAGAGGTGAGGCTCAGGTCTCTCAACCCGCCCTCACTACAGCTACGCCTCACCACCACCAGCACAACCCTAATGTGGTAGCTTATGGCGAGACACCCATACTAGGAAAGCTGCGTTCGTGCGTGAGGTGTGCGGGCAGCAGACCAAGAGAATACTGGCACGCTTGAGTAAGTAGACAGATGAAGAGAGATAAGCAAGCAAGCAGAAGGAAGTAAGAAGGAGAAGAGCAGGAAAATACATGTAGAAGCAGGAAGGGCCAGCAGTTAAGTAGGCAAGAGGTACGACTAACATAGAAGTACGCAAGCAGGTTCCTGACACAATAAAGCAAGCGCAATGAATCGTGTAAACAGGTTTTTGAGCAGAGGTTAGTAGTGATGTACAGAAAAGCAAAAGAAAGAAAAAAAAAGGCAGGCAGGCTAGGTATATCCAGAGAAAAAGTACACGGACAGATCGAGTCAAGGGAAAAATGACAGCGCTCTGGACATGAAAATGTGTATGTAACAAACGCCAGTGCTGGCTCACCGCGCCGTAGCCGCTGTCCCTCACTAAACCCACGCGGTAGTATCTCCCTGGTTACTGCCAAATTCACTCACTCCCCGGGTAGCTAAGACACATCACTTCCTTCAAATTTTCTGTCTTCGATTCACACCTCAAGTGCTCTGTCCTTCTACGCTGATAACCTTAAAAACCTTGATTTGATTCACATTTACTCTCAACTTCATTCTTTCGCACACACTTCCAAACCTAGTCACCAACTTCTGCAGTTTCTCACTCGAATCAGCCACCAGTGCTGTGTCATCAGCAAATAACAACTGACTCACTTCCCTGGCCCTGTCAACCCCTACAGCAGTGGTTCCCAAACTCAGACTCGCATGGATGTTCTTCAGTAATTACCGAAAATGATGAAATATTGCTAGTGTAATTACATAATGAAACTGGGAATCACGAGGAATTACGGAAATCCTGACGAAAGGGATATGGGTGAGAATGAAGCCATATATTCGAATCAGTCACTTCCAATATGAGTTGTACGTCAAGCTACCCAAAGTGAACGTGAAGCCTGATGCTCAATGCCGATGTTGCCACGTCCAAGGATTCAGTGGCGAGCTGAAGAAGGTTGAGATCTTTGTTATCAGAAACAAAGTAAACTTTCCCTGCGTCTTACCAGATAAAGCTGTGATGATGACGCACGAATGTGGAGAACTGTCTTTTCAGTGGGAACAATATATATATCCTAGTGATAAGCAATTAAGTCTACATATATCAGGTCATCTGGCCGGAATAAAGCTGTATTAAGTGTCGCGATCAAAGCTGTTCGCGAGACACTGCCCTACAGACTGCAAACCCGCCCCTTGCACATACCTCCCTCGCTACCCCAATCATTAACAAATTAAACAACCATGGCGACATCACACACCCCTGCCGGAGGCCAACCTTCACGTCAATTCGTCCCCAGGAAACTTTCAAACACATCCAACTATCCAAATAATTATGAAAGAATTATCAAGAAACGAAAACATAATGAAAATAGTTGAACACACATCTTGTTACCCAGGTCAACCCCTCCCCATAAAAAAACCTCCATTAACCACAGGCCCCCAGCCACCACCACCACCACCACCATTTTCCCCTCAACGGTCAGGTCAATGTGTCGACGAAAATGGCAGAGAAGAGACGGAATCTTTGTTGTGGTGTTGGGATTCAAAAAAAATCTATGAGTTGTTTGCACCTGATGAGGTGGATTGTACCTATGAAACATGTTGCTAGATGTGTAGAGTGATTACATGTTAAATGAAATTATATGAACTACTGAAATGTGATTCCACCTTTATATATATATATATATATATATATATATATATATATATATATATATATATATATATATATATATATATATATATATATATATATATATATATATATATATATATATATATATATATATATATATATATATTCCTATGAGTCCACGGGGAAAATGAAACACGAAAAGTTCCCAAGTGCACTTTCGTGTAATGATCACATCATCAGGGGAGACACAAGAGAGAAATATAACAGTCAGTTGATGTACATCGAAGAGACGAAGCTAGGACGCCATTTGGTAAACATGTGATTGTCCAAAACATGTTTCGTGTTTCATTTTCCCCGTGGACTCATAGGAATATCTTGATCACGCGCAAAATTGTGATCCTTTCCAATATATATATATAAATATATATATATATATATATATATATATATATATATATATATATATATATATATATATATATATATATATATATATATATATATATATATATATATATGTGAAGCGTCTGGGGTAAACCATGGAAAGCTGTGTAGGTATGTATATTTGCGTGTGTGGGCGTATGTATATACATGTGTATGGGGGGGGGGTTGGGCCATTTCTTTCGTCTGTTTCCTTGCGCTACCTCGCAAACGCGGGAGACAGCGACAAAGTATAATAAAAAAAAAGATAATATATATATATATATTTTTTTTTTTTTTTCTTTTCTTTTAAACTATCCGCCATTTCCCGCATTAGCGAGGTAGCGTTAAGAACAGAGGACTGGGCCTTTGTGGAATATCCTCACCTGGCCCCCCTCTGTTCCTTCTTTTGGAAAATTAAAAAAAAAGAAAAAAAATGAGAGAGGAGGATTTCCAGCCTCATGCTCCCTCCCCTTTTAGTCGCCTTTTACTACACGCAGGGATTACGTGGGAAGTATTCTTCATCCCCTATCCCCAGGGATATATATATATATATATATATATATATATATATATATATATATATATATATATATATATATATATATATATATATATATATATGTATATATATATATATGTATATATATATATATATATATATATATATATATATATATATATATATATATATATATATATATATATATATATATATATATATATACATATATATATATATATATATATATATATATATATATATATTTAGAGAGAGAGAGAGAGAGAGAGAGAGAGAGAGAGAGAGAGAGAGAGAGAGAGAGAGAGAGAGAGAGAGAGAGAGAGAAAGAGAGAGAGAGAGAGAAAGATACCCCTTGGGATAAGGGAGAAAGAATACTCCCCACATATTCCGAGAAAGGGATCAAGTGAGGATATTCCCTCTAAGGCTCACTCCTCTGCACTTAGCGCTACCTTGCTAACGCGGGAAATGGCGAATATACATGAAAGAAAAGAAAGAAAAAAGAAGAATATATATATATATATATATATATATATATATATATATATATATATATATATATATATATATATATATATATATATATATATGTATATATATATATATATATATATATATATATATATATATATATATATATATATATATATATATATATATCTTTTTTTTATTATGATACTTGATCGCGTATTCCCCGCGTGTCGTAGGAGGCGACCAAAGGAGGCAGGAGCGGGAACGGGGGCTGAAAACCCTCCCCTCCTTGTATTTCAATTTCATATATATATATATATATATATATATATATATATATATATATATATATATATATATATAATCTTTCATACTGCTCAATATGCGACATTCTCCGAAATACCTGAAAGTGAACTGTAAGTAAAAGCTCCAGTGATAGATAAACAGAGACTGGCTCTGGTCTATTACGGTCAGACATCAAAAGTCGTTTGACGACTCCATGACAATGGCTTCCTATTTTTGTTTCTTTCCTTGTCACGATATCTGTCAAAACCTTTACAATTTTGGACACCATCTGGAGGAGTTGGACTCGTCTGGTATCATCTGGAGATACAGCCTGGATAAAACAGTAGGAGCTTTGCACCACACGGAGGAATAATCTGGGTCACTATCATCAGGGAGGTGGGTGAGCTGGAAACCATCTCAAAGGGAAGTTGACCAGCCATCTTGATTTAGGGAGATGGGACAGCTTGATACCAATTGGAGGGTATCGGATCAGCTGGACACTACGTGGAAGATATTGGGTCAACTCAATACCACCTAGAGAGAGTTAGGTCAGATCGACATCACCTGGAAAGGGTTTGGATCAGTGACACCACCTGGAAGCGACAGGGTCTGTACGACAACACTTGGAAGGGGCAGGATCAACTGGACACCTCCAAAAAGGATTTGGGTCATCTGGACACAGACTGGAAGGGCAACGTTGGGTCGAAAAGAAAGCACCTGGAAGTTGGCCACAATCTGGAGAGGGTTGGGTGAGCTCAGTATCATGTATGTATATCGACCACCTTGATAGATTGCCGTACGAATATGGCCGGCGATAGGCATGTTTGAAAGGAATTCAAGATCATTAGCTTGCCTAATATTATCTCTTGTTTGTTCATTTATTTTCCATATTTCAGTCACGGACAAAAGTCCTCATTAGGGATGAATCTTTGAATGAAATAAGAAAAGCCAGATTCAGAAAGAGGAAGGTGTTGCACAGTACCTTTCTTATCTTACTTCTCCTTGAGACACAGCTGTCTAATCATGTTATCAGTAGCCCCTGTCTCATATCTAACCATAATCTCAACTCGCGATCCTAGTTCAAAGGTGGTGTCTGTGCTTATTCCAACATCAACACGCCTGTGGCACGCTTTAAAGGACCTTAAGTCGCCAAACTTTGACTCCAAGAGGCTCAAGGCCTGTCTCTCAACTACCACTATTTTCTTTTGTTTCACCTGCTGTTCCTCTAGTTTTACAGTTTCGTAACTTTCTTCGACTATCTGAACTCCTGCCATGAGGCCATGACATCCTCTCACAGGTAAGACGAGAGTCTCTAGCCATGGGATTTCAATGTTCACCATAGGGGATGGTTGAATTTCTCCCATACGGATGGTGAGGGGGACTGAAGTACTCTCGCTCTCCAGTTTCAATGATCTAGAGAAAATTATCACCCACCTTATTCACATTTCAGACCATTGTGAGCAATATCCTAATATTCTGGATCTGTTTTTTTTACCTCTAATCCTTCGCTCTGTAGCTACACAGACTCGTCCCTAATTAGAACATCTGACCACATTCTCATAACTGTTTCTATCTTAACGGGACCCTCCCCTCCAGCAGCCCCGTCCAAACGTTGATATTGGCACTTCGACAAAGGTGACTGGAATAACTTACGAAAACTCTTTTCTGTTTTTCTCTAAATAAATCAATGTCTCTCTTATGTGGTGAAACTTCTACTTCCTCCAAACGCTTATCAGAGGTTCCTGTTGCGGAAGTGGAAGCATTTATCCCCCTCTTCCTCCAAGACGACCACTTCCTCCAGTCCATGGATCAACCGTCCCTATTCAGGCAAGGGATCAGGCATATTGGCTTGGGGAAAACTCTCCATCCTTCAACTCCCATTCAGCCATTTATCACTACCCGTAATGACTGTAAGCACGTTATCCGTGACGCAAAGCGTTCCTTCATTCTAAGGAAGTGCGATATCCTCTCTTCTTCAACCTCTGACAGGTCTTTCTAGTCTTTACCTAAGGTCATCGCTACCAACTTGTCGCCCTGCCTAACCTTCACTTCTCCGTTCTGACGATACTATAGCTGTCTCTCCCGTAGAAAAAGCATCTCTCTTTGGTTCTCGTTTCTCCTCTAACTCCACCATGAATGACTAACGTTCCCTCACCTCCTGATGCTCCTCTTACTGCTCCTGTAGACCTCCTGTAATCTCTTTTCGGACTTTCCGAAAGTGCTTCTCTTTCTAGACACAAGAAAGGCTTATGGTAATGATGGCATCCATTCTCGCGTGTACTGAAAGAGTGTGCCTGCAAACTTGCACCTGCGTTAGTTCGTCTATTACGTTTGTGTTTAAAAACCAGGACTTATCCTTCTTGGAAGTATGCATTGATACATCCCATCCCTAAGAAGGGCAACCATTCTGACCCATCTAAGTATCGTTCTATTGCTTTGACATCTATCATTTCTAAAGTCTTTCAATCCCTTCTCAACTCCTATATCCTCAGACATCATGAATTTCACAGTCTTCTCTCTGATCACCAGTATGTCTTCCGTAAGGCGAGATCCACTGGTGATAATCTTTCCTATCCTACTAATGTCTGATCATCATCCCTGAGAGATCTTCGGAAATCGTATGGAGTTGCCCTTGATATACCCAGAGTTTTAACCGGGTGTAGCATACTAGTCTCATCTCTAAGCTCCCTTCTTTGGCTCCCTTCCCTCACTTTGCTACCTCGCCAATCTCTCTCCAGTGTTGTTGATGGATCAGCTTCGACAGCTTCCTCCATCAACAATGGTGTCACTCAGGGTTCTGCCCTGTCTCCTACATTTTTTCTCTTTTTTCAAAGAACGATTTCGTTTCTTCCACATATAATCCTTCATTTCTGCTCCTTCTTTCATTCGATCTACATCTCTTCTGGACAAAGCTTCCTCGTTTAACTCAGACTTGGACAGGATCTTTACAGTTTTCATGCCTCCAAGACCTAGTTTTTGCCCATCTCTCTTTCGAAAATTCCTTGTAGCTTTCTTCTCTCCTTTCATGTATCTGTAATTCCACCTCTTGTCACAATAAACATACTTGATAGTCCTGTAACATCCATACCGTCGTGAAAACCCAAGTTATGACAATAGCAAGGTCTGCCTTAATGAAACTGGAGAGTTTGATCAGATGTCGAAATTTCTTTTCTTCCTAACAGTTGCTTCGTTCATACAAAGGATTGATTCGTCCTTGTATGGAGTACTGCTCTCACATCTGGAGTGGTTCTAGCTCTGCATCCTTATTTGACAGAGATGAGTCGAAAGCGGTCCGTACCTATCAACTATACCATGCTATCTTCAAACTTGACCCACTTACCGCAGGTCGCAGTGTCGGTACATTTTCCCTCATCTATATGTATTCCTTTGGATTTCGCTCCCGAGAAGTGACTGCTCGTTTGTCCCCACCACTAGCTAAACAACGCTGTGTGGCCGTTAATAATTTAAGGGTAAACCGTTTTGATACCTGTTCCTTTCCCTACACCTCGAAGTTTTGGAACTCTTTACTCTCTCATGTCTTTCCCGATAACCGTGACCTGGTCCTTTCCAAAATACACCTTTTTCACTTCCTCCAAAATTCGTAGATACATTTTGTCTCTTCTTTTTTGCTTTCACTAACCTCTGTGTATTTCAATTAAGGCTTGACCTTAACGTGGACTTTTGTGCGTGACTTGCGTCTCAAACATAAAAATATAGAAAAAAAATCAACAATTACGGAGACGCTAGACAAGACAGAAGAGAGTGAGGGAGGAAAGACAAAGTATTGAAACTTGGAGATCAGACCCCAAAGCCATATTTTGTCAAATGCTTGTTATATCAAAAGCTACAGAAAAGAATTATTTAGGCTACTTCAAGGGCTTGAACAGACGCTGGTAAGATAGGAGAAGCTATCACCGTTCGATCTCGCCTTGCGAAAGACATGTTGATGACCAGAGAAGCAACTGTGGCGTTCGAGTTGTTGAAGGAAGCGGAAGTTCAAGTGTTTCAAAGGTTTTGGAGTCAACAGTTCAAAACGACTGGCAGGTATAAACAGTTACTTAGGGCAGACTGGAGAGATACGTATCTCTTAGATTAAGGAAAAGTTTTGGTTATACCATCAGGTCCATAACACTTGCTTGAGAACTGAGGGAGAAATTTGCTGTGGACACTACGAAAAGATATTATAGAAAGGAAGAGGTGCGAGATGAGATGACGTAATGTAAGTCATCCGAGATAGAATTAGAGGAGAAAAGAGAGTTAAAAAGAGGTGATCCGTCATTAGGAGAGACAGCCACAGCGTCGTCCGAACGAAAGAGCGAAGGAAAGATAATACAATTGAGGTTGTTGAAGTCAATTTGAATCAAAAGACTAGAAAAATGTGTTTGAAAAGAAGAGACTGTCACACTTCCTTTGAATAAAGGAACACTTCGTCTCACTTATGACAAACGCATTGACTTTGGGCGGATATGGAACCTGCATGTATGTCAGAGAAAGGAGTGTTTTCCAATATGCCAGTTCTCTCGCCCAAGTGGCCTCATAACAGAAATGGTTGAACCGCAGATCAGAAAAAAAATGGTAATTGAGGAAAATGAGATACAGAAACAGATCCAGAACGCTGAGGAAGTGGTCGTGAAGATCTAGAATATGGCTATCGTAGATGATCATTTGCTCCAGATTATTAAAGATGGATTACTTAAGACTTTCTGCACACACACTCACTTCTACCGTCACCAAACATGTGTGTGTAGGAGGATTTCAACCACTCGTTATGGTGTACATAGAAATCTCCGGAGGAGATGAGCTCAGCTTGAGGATAAGTGGATGTTGGTTTCATGGCAGAAATATAGATAGTAAAAAAGAAAAAAATCCAAGAAATTTAGAAAGTATAGAGAACAGTAGCCCAGACAAGGGAGCAGTGTGGTGGTTGGGAGACAAATCGTAAACGAGACGACGTCTTATTTGGGAGATTCAAAGTTGCAGGGAACAGGTGTCTTGGTGATGGCATTAACACGCACTACTCCTTCGAAGTGGAATAAAGAATGAAGATTATAGCTGGAGATGTGAAAGAGATTCTTGAGAACACTATTAGACAGTGGAATCCCCAAAGGAAGTAGGGTATTACAAGTGGTACTGGAAAAAAAATATGAAAAAGGTCGAGAATGTTTTTGGGAAAATGAATGTAAAAAAGTCAGATTCATTAGAGGGATAAGAATCTTGGAAGGGAGAGGAGCTGCTACTTCCTGAGCCTCCCGTCTCCTCGGAACACAGACAAGTGAGTTCTAGGAAATTCATTGTATTCCATACCGGAAGCTAGAGACCCAACCAGAGCGTGTTGGACACTATCATCTTTGTATCGAAAAAAATTGTAAAGAGACAAGGAATGAGAAGGGAAAGAATGTGAAGATAAGAAGTAAAATCTAATAAGGTTTACGTAAGGTAAATGTAGTGTTCATAAAGCAGAAAGTAAGACATGTAATCTTGACATTAAGTGTGTATGAAATTCCAACCATCACAATGATGATCTTAAGAATGTCAGTACCTACCTGGGCTGCTGCTCGCTACGACCTATTTAAGACTACGGGGCGACACTGTCATACACTTGGCAAATGTCTCTTGACAAACGACTGGCGGTTCGTCGCGGTAATGATGATGGTAATGACAGAAATAAATGAGAAATTGAAACAAAAGACCTTAACATCAGAGGCGAAGGAAATGCTTGAGTCGCAGGCCACTTGTTAGCTTAAAGGAAAAGAAGAGTTTAATATCAAAGACCACAAGTATGGTGAAACAATGCCTTAACCTCAGAGATCATAAAACAGCTGGAACAACAACGTTGCATGACACCGGGACTCAAGAGTCTACAGTAGCAAGAGTTCAGCGCCGGATGTAATGCGTTTCTCTGGAGACGGAATCTAAAGGTATGTTCAAAACAAACTTCCAACAGATCACGAGGAACGTCCACAGCCACAAAGAAACGGTTACCACCACGGCCTCTGCTCCACTCGTCACCAGAAAGTAATGGATAACACAGAAGTCCCATCCTTGAATGAATGGGTGTCAGCTCAGCTGAGTAATCATTTTCGAAGGACGATACCTGCCAGAGAGCCAAGATACTGTGCAGTGTTTCCCAGTCTTTACTAGTTGTCACCGTTGAGGCAAACTGTAGCTGCACCAGGAGGCTCACAAGTGCCAACCTCAGACGGGAGGGAAGGAAGCTGAAAATCAAGGGACGAAATGATAAGAGGATGGAGGGAGATTGCGCAACGTTGGGAGGATAGCCATCAAGGAAAGGAAACCATGACACCTGAAGAAGATGGAGTGTTGAAGCAGGAGGATGATCAGCGTTGGTGGTGGAGTGAGGGAGACGAACCTAAAGCCAAGAGGAACTCCATAGGAGGTCTGTAAAGCCTGGATGATCAGGAACTTTCAGGGGACGATGGAAGTAGAATTGCTGGGAGGAAGGTCATGGCACAGGTGACCACAGGCAACTACTGATGTAGATATATTACCACAATGAACACGGAGGTCGTGCTCTCAGTAGACTGCATACCCCTCACACCCTGAATACCTCCCTCCTGTGCCGAGAGTTCGCCCACACCGTTACCCTAAACCACAGGAATGGCTCACATCCCATCCAGACATTAGACCACAGAGACCCATCTCGACCGGCCATACCTCAGCCCTAACTTCCGGCCACAGGAACCAGCGAGACAGGTGAAGCGTTCCTCTCCCGGCTCCATCCACCAGGTCGGCCGGAGGAGGTGGGATGGGGCAAATTTGGAGGCTCACAGGGAAGGAGGGAGGCGAGGAGGAGGGAGGCGAGGATAAGGGCTAGGGTGGGAGAGGAGAACGGCATACTACAGTGAAGCACAGGAAAGAGAAGGAGGCCATAGAACGGACGGGCAGGGGGAAGCGAGAGGTAGCAGCTGTTTGAATAAGAAAAATCCTTAAGAGGAAATTCTGTAATACATCCAGACAAGCCGACCACAGTAGTGGGACGATGAGGAAAAGTAAAGATGTTGGACTGTATCGATTATATCAATAACAACTGCATTTCGTCACCAACTGCTGTAGAATCGTGTAGGCACCATCACCACCGATCCTTCCTCCAACACTGTCGTTTACTCCATACTCTCCAACACCATCTACATCATCGTCGCATACATCATTAATGATTCCCTCTTAACCACAAGTAAAACCTTTTAGTATTATACTTAGTCACCATGACCCTCACCAACACACCCCTCATGACACTAGTCACCACCACACTTTCCACATCAAACCTCACACACCAACACTTCACCAACATACTCCTCTCATGATCACCCGTCACCAACATGCCCCCTAACCATCACACTTCATCACCATCACCAAAACAAATCACACTTCACCATTTCATCTCACCACCAAACCTACTCACCATTTTATTTACTAACATACCTCCCACCGCCACAGATCAATACCACATCCATTCATCATCACACTTCACTATCTTGCCCACTTCACCGTGTCTCTCTCTATTAGAATCCACCCCTTTGCTAGTACACATTTTCCTGTGAGATTTTCATGATGTTTTTTCTCGTCTCTCTTTTGCCGGTGGTTGAGCCGGAGGGAGAGGTGGATCGGGGTATTGCCTTCCGCTTTACTCTCCTCGTCATGGACCATCAGGTCATTCGTTATCAGTCTCTCCCATGTACTTCCTTCTCCCATCACCATAACACTTTACCGACATATCCATTCACCATCACACTTCACCCCTTTACCAAAACACTTCACGAACATACGCCCTTCACCCTCACACTTCACCATCATACGCACTCATCATCACCTGTCACCACTAGGTAGGGCCGCCATGAGGCGACGCTGGTCCTGGGGAAGGGTTGGCATACGGGTCTCCAGGTGGCCACCCACTGGGGGAGGGAGCCTGGGGGGCGTACATGTCGGGAAGGATGGCAAGACCGCCACAAATGATGATCTCTTTAAGGTTTGGATTCACTATTCATACTAACGTAAAGAAAGCCCTACTGACCTCCAGGATAGGCAGCTTCGGGCACCTATAAAGGCTCCACCATAGCACCTGCGGTGTTCACTTAGTTTCCTTCGTTGGCTCTTTGCTTCGTTCGGTTGCATGAAGGAAACTAGTGAGAAATATCAGAGAACAGGTCAACTATATGTAACAATAAGATATAAGAACTCTTACTATCCCCGTTTTCTCTGTGCTCACCTTGCGAGAGCTCTCACGTGTCACCTTAACATCAGAAGATCTAAATATGATCCCATGTAAACCTATCATATCCCAGCAATTCAAGATTCTCAAACACAATCTTTCCACAGAAAATTTGACTCATATGACGTAGGAGTTTGACGGACAAAATGTTATTCCCACACACCACTGTTGATTAGTGTCCACTATCTTACTGATTTTCGGTAATGTAATCAAATACTTTCGTTTATCTCCGTATATCTTATCCTCTCATCCGGGCTCCAGGGATTTTGTCCCGGTATCCCCACCCTCTTGGTAGGTCTGCCACCATACCCCGTCACTATCATATGTCACCACAACACTATCACCAACATACACACTCACCATCACTCTTCACCATTAAATCACTAACCCCCTCCCCCTCACTGACGCATTTCACCACCATACCTTCTCACAGTCACACTTCACTAACATACTTGCTTACCATCACACTTCACAACCACCTCTTCCATTTTCAACCTCTCACAACAGCACTTCACCACCATACCCGTCTCACTATCACACTCTACCATCATACGCCTCTCACCATCACATGTCACTATCATACCCCACTCTCCTCATCACACTTCACCATCAAACCCCCTTCTCACGGCACTTCCATCCCCCTCACCTCACTAAGGCGGATTAACACTCGGCATCTGAGGCATTTGCTCTGGGTTCCCTACCGTGATGACCCCCCAACCAAAGTCAACCTTATTTTAACGAATAACTATCTAGTGCCTCCAGGGATAATAGTCAGATGGAGTGACTCCTCCATTAGCAGAGGTTTAATTCCATAGAAGGCCACTCTATATCTTTCCCATTAGTCCGCCTGCTTTGAATCGCTCGCACCAAGTACCCTTCAAGTTGAAGTTGGTAAAGAACCATCTTCTTAAGTCTATCATGAGACAGTTAAGTTTAGTGATCATACTTGAGGGGCATATTCTAAGTTTGGCCCAACGTGTTATGTGAGCAGGTAGTTTTAGTTTCTTATCCATTAACTTCAATACGCTTCTAATATTTCCTAATAGACAGTTGGTCTTCTCAACTGTTCCCTGTATGGTGGGACCCTAGCGACAGGTTAGGGACATTGTTGACTATATGTAGCTTGTTTTCTGTTAGATGATAATTGTACTGAGGTCTTTTGCTATGGCGCATCGGGTCGCATTGTACCGACCATGTATCAGACCACTTTGGAGATTGTCAAAGTCCCTTTGAAACTTGAAGCAGTCCTCCAAGCTTTTCATTGTCCTTGTGACCTTTAGATCATCTTCTGATATATTCAGGTAGGAGTCCATACCTTCAGGCATTTACAATAATCATAAAGTATAATGGTCTCAGAACAGAACCTTGTGGCACTCTGCTGGTGACCTCATCCCACTTCGAGAAGACTCCCGTAGCATGTGTCCTTTGTTCCCATCCACTTAGATAGTCCATCCATAGAATCAGCTTCCCCTCTTTTTCCTGCTTGGTGATCCAGCTTCTCAACTTGCCTTTCATGCGGCATAGCGACAAATCCTTTCTATCACTCAACATACAAGTAATCCACTCAGTCCTCCACCTTGTCTATGACAGAGCTCATTCACTCTTGTAAATCTAATAGGTTTGTTTCAAACGACTTCCTTTCCGTAAAACCATACTGTTACGCAATTCCTCCTCAGTAAAGATGTATATATCTACTTGATGCGTGATCAGTGTTGGTGATTACTACTATATGTATGTTACGAGGGTGGGAGAGCTTTACACTCGCGTTGACCCGTCTCTTGTATCTATGTACGATGTCTTTGCTCCTACGCATGGCTCGAAGTGAGGGAGGAGGAGAGGATTGCAATCCCCTTGTTGAAATCAAATTACCATCCCCCTGGTTGTCGAAGTAAGGGGATGGCAACCTCTTTGTCATCTCAGAATCAAATAACCACCCTCTTTTTAAATAGATTAAAATACGTTTTAACGTTAACCCAATAAGTACTAAGCTAATGATTTTCCTGCATAGCTTTCCCTCAGACGTCACTAGGTTATAGCATTATGTGCTCATGTCATCAGCAATTTTTTGATAATTTTCATGGGAGCAAGATACTCCCTGACCCCCTTCCTAACCCACACTCACTGCCATTCCCACTGTTAATATTCTACCGTCTAAGCACGTCTTCCATGTGTGTATTAATACATACATATACACATACCCCAGCCTAAGCCAGGTGCCCATTGATCGACCATTTTCAAGGGGAGGATGAACACCTGAGGTGAGTGGAGGCCAACTGCCTCGACCAGGATTCGAACACATATCATATATCATCCCTGGGGATAGGGGAAAAAGAATACTTCCCAAGCATTCACTGCGTGTCTTGGCGACTAAAAGGGGAGGCAGCGGGGGCTGGGAATCATTCCCTTACATTTCTAATTTTCCAAAAGAAGGAACAGAGAAGGGGGCCAAGTGAGAATATTCCGTCAGAGGCTCGGTCCTCTGTTCTTGGCGCTACCTCGCTTATGCGGGAAATGGCGGATGGTATAAAAAAAGTATATATATATATATAGGATCATAGGGTGGGGGAGGGGGCGAAAATTCTGGGGGCCTTGAAGAATGTGTGGAAGTCGAGAACATTATCTCGGAAAGCAAAAATGGGTATGTTTGAAGGAATAGTGGTTCCAACAATGTTGTATGGTTGCGAGGCGTGGGCTATGGATAGAGTTGTGCGCAGGAGGATGGATGTGCTGGAAATGAGATGTTTGAGGACAATGTGTGGTGTGAGGTGGTTTGATCGAGTGAGTAACGTAAGGGTAAGAGAGATGTGTGGAAATAAAAAGAGCGTGGTTGAGAGAGCAGAAGAGGGTGTTTTGAAGTGGTTTGGGCACATGGAGAGGATGAGTGAGGAAAGATTGACCAAGAGGATATAGGTGTCGGAGGTGGAGGGAACAAGGAGAAGAGGGAGACCAAATTGGAGGTGGAAAGATGGAGTGAAAAAGATTTTGTGTGATCGGGGCCTGAACATGCAGGAGGGTGAAAGGAGGGCAAGGAATAGAGTGAATTGGAGCGATGTGGTATACCGGGGTTGACGTGCTGTCAGTGGATTGAATCAAGGCATGTGAAGCGTCTGGGGTAAGCCATGGAAAGCTGTGTAGGTATGTATATTTGCGTGTGTGGACGTATGTATATACATGTGTATGGGGGGGGGGGGGGGGTTGGGCCATTTCTTTCGTCTGTTTCCTTGCGCTACCTCGCAAACGCGGGAGACAGCGACAAAGTATAAAAAAAAAAAGTATATATATATATATATATATATATATATATATATATATATATATATATATATATATATATATATATATATATATATATATATATCCCTGGGGATAGGGGAGAAAGAATACTTCCCACGTATTCCCTGCGTGTCGTAGAAGGCGACTAAAAGGGGAGGGAGCGGGGGGCTGGAAATCCTCCCCTCTCGTTTTTTTTTTAATTTTCCAAAAGAAGGAACAGAGAATTGGGCCAGGTGAGGGTATTCCCTCAAGGCCCAGTCCTCTGTTCTTAACGCTACCTCGCTAATGCGAGAAATGGTGAATAGTTTGAAAGAAAGAAAGAATATATATATATATATATATATATATATATATATATATATATATATATATATATATATATATATATATATATATATATATATATATATATCATGGATACGGTGATTAGGGAGGTGAATGCAAGAATTTTGGAGAGAGGGGCAAGTATGCAGTCTGTTGTGGATGAGAGGGCCTCGGAAGTGAGTCAGTTGTTGTTCGCTGATGATACAGCGCTGGTGGCTGATTCGGGTGAGAAGCTGTAGAAGTTAGTACTAACGACTGAGTTTGGTAAAGTTTGTAAAAGAAGAAAACTGAGAGTAAATGTGAATAAGAGCAAGGTTATTTGGTTTAATAGGGTTGAGGGACAAGTTGATTGGGAGGTAAGTTTGACTGGAGAAAAACTAGAGGAAGCGAAGTGTTTTAGATATCTGGGAGTGAGTTTAGCTGCGGATGGAACCATGGAAGCTGAAGTGAGTCACAGGGTAGGGGAGGGGGCGAAGGTTCAGGAAGCGTTGAAGGATGTGTGGAAGGCGAGAACATTATCTCGGAGAGCAAAAATGGGTATGTTTGAAGGAATATTGGTTCCAAAAATGTTATATGGTTGCAAGGAATGGGCTATAGATAGGGTTGTGCGAAGGAGGGTGGATGTGTTGGAAATGAAATGTTTGAGGACAACATGTGATGTGAGGTAGTTTGATAGAGTTAGTAATGAAAGGGTGAGAGAGATGTGTGATGATGAAAATAGTGTGCTTGAGAGAGCAGAAGAGGGTGTATTGAAATGGTTTGGTCACATAGAGAGAATGAGTGAGGAAAGATTGACAAAGAGGATACATCTGTCATAGGTGGAGGGAACGAGGAGAAATGGGAGACCAAATTGGAGGTGGAAGGATGGAGTGAAAAAGATTTTGAGCGATTGGGGCCTAAACATACAGGAGGGTGATAGGTGTGCAAGGAATAGAGTGAATTGGAACGATGTGGTATACCAGGGTGGAGGTGCTGTCAATGGATTGAACCAGTGTATGTTGCAGCGTCTGGGGTAAACCATGGAAAGACTTGTGGGGCCTGGATGTGGAAAGGGAGCTGTCTTTTCGGTGCATTACACATGACAGATAGAGAATGCGTGTGAACGAATGTGGCCTTTGTTGTCTTTTCCTAGCACTACCTCGCACGCGCGCGGGGGAAGGGGGTGCCATTTCATGTGTGGCGGGGTGGCGACGGAAATGGATGAAGGCAGCAAGTATGGATATGTACATGTGTATATCTGTATATGTCTGTTTATGTATATGTACGTTGAGATGTATAGGTATGTATATGTGCGTGCTTGGGTGTTTTTGTATATGCATGTGTATGTGGGTGGGTTGGACTATTCTTTCGTCTGTTTCCTTGCGCTACCTTGCTAACGCGGAAGACAGCGACAAAGTACAATAAATGATATATATATATATATATATATATATATATATATATATATATATATATATATATATATATATATATATATGGGCCATTTCTTTCGTCTGTTTCCTTGCGCTACCTCGCAAACGCGGGAGACAGCGACAAAGAAAAATAAAATTATAATAAAATATATATATATATATATATATATATATATATATATATATATATATATATATATATATATATATATATATATATATTCCATGTGTGGCGAGGTGGCGATGGGAATGAATAGAGGCAGTGTGAATTGTGTGCATGGGTATATATGTATGTGTCTGTGTGTGTATATATATGTGTACATTGAGATGTATAGGCATGTATATTTGCGTGTGTGGACGTGTATGTATATACATGTGTATGGGGGTGGGTTGGGCCATTTCTTTCGTCTGTTTCCTTGCGCTACCTCGCAAACGCGGGAGACAGCGACAAAGCAAAATGAATATATATATATATATATATATATATATATATATATATATATATATATATATATATATATTATCCCTGGGGATAGGGGAGAAAGAATACTTCCCACGTATTCCCTGCGTGTCGTAGAAGGCGACTAAAAGGGGAGGGAGCGGGGGGCTGGAAATCCTCCCCTCTCAATTTTTTTTAATTTTCCAAAAGAAGGAACAGAGAAGGGGGCCAGGTGAGGATATTCCCTCAGTGGCCCAGTTCTCTGTTCTTAACGCTACCTCGCTAACGCGGGAAATGGCGAATAGTTTGGAAAAAAAAAAAAAAATATATATATATATATATATATGTGTGTGTGTGTGTGTGTGTGTGTGTATGTGTGTGTGTGTGTGTGTGTGGGTGTGTGTGTGTATCCACCAAGGCATCATTCACAAGGACGAGAAAGCACAAGGATCCCATCCTCGTATCCTGCGGAACTGGAAGATGGAACCTAACCCCTCGGATGAGAGGCGCCTGACGACGCTCACTGAAGAAGTCTACGACATCGATGGCTTTGTTGATGAATATATTATGGCGGACGAGGTCGAAAGCTCTGGTGAAACCCGTGCAGCTGAGAGGCAGAGAGGTCTTGCCTATCCCTAGCTTGCGAGATATAAAGTCTAGAGAATGATGTAGCAGTGGGTTGTAGAAGTGGCCTTAAGATGATCAAACCTTTGATGGTTCAAGGAAGGCGGAGAGTCTGTACAAGCATAATTAGATCCAGCAGGTCTCACAAAGGTCGAGTAGGGGGGTCACGGTTATGACAAAGGGTCGTACTTCACTGAAATACTGTGTGAGTTTGTTGACGTCAGTGCTGGGGAGACTTATGAAGTCTTTCAATCAGCGGCGCCCTTAGTGGAGGGAAGCATCAGCGAGGGATAGGAGAGGTGTGGCTATCTCAGGGTAGAACTCCATGTTGAGTGTCAGCGTGTGATGAATGGTAGTGGTGGGACACTTTACCTTGGGACTGGCTAACTTTCTGGCCACTTTGGAGTCTTGTTGTACCTCACATGGGTGTTGAGGGGGTTAAGGGTAAACTAGAAGGCTGGTGATCATCAAGGTGGTGGATGGTCTTTGGCGGATGGTGGCCAGTGATTGTTAACACACTGAGCTGCTTCTTCATGTATGAGGTGATCAACTCAAGGCAAAGAGGGAGTCTGATTAAATCGATCAACTCTTTTTTATCTTTTTTCTTACGAGTAGCTGATGTCTTTCTGTTGCAGGAGCTGTGGCTTGTTAGGATGACAAGATATATTTGGAGTGTGTTATTTCGGTAATGACTTAAGTTCCATTCCGCCCACCTCTTTAGCACTAGCTACAGAGGATCTTATGTAGGTTACTACTGCTGTGGTAGATGATCCGATCTCATTGTTCTTTTAGTGTGCTAATGCTGGGTGTGCTCCAGGTCAGGTCAGCTGGGTGGAGGCTTACATAACTCTCGTGGAAGACATTGTGATAAGTTTCCGTCATGGTGCTGACGTAATAATCCCATTTTGTTTTTACGTCATCCACACTCACAACTTCCGTCCAGGGTTGCAGAACAATCCACTGTCCAAAGTGACGCATTGCAGAATCAGTAACCGATCTGTATATCTTGATATTCGGCGCCAGATGTAGAGTTATGGTGGGGGTAAGGGGCCATAAACCCCATGTGTATGGACTACGACTGGTGGATGGCACTGGCCGGGGTGGCAGGTTATGATGAACCATACTGGTCGAAACGCATTCGAGCTTTGTGATCTCGTATGTGAGAAAGTCTACACCTTATGATGAGTGCAGCTGTTACTGCAGACATGTAGCGTCTCTTGCATCAATATCGCCAGACAACACTAACTAGAGCATGGGGTATTGACTCTGAGGTACTGATCAGTTGGATCAATAGTATATATCTGTAGAGGACATAGGAAGGACGATACAGTAAACTATGAATGATGGAGAGAGCTTGGCGTGGATGGGTACCCACATCACCTCAACATCTACAGAAATGGCAAAACTGAGACATGGCGGGAGGTAGTTTCTTCTGACAGAATAGCCATACAACCCCATGATACCTACTGAGGCGCACACGTTGGAATAATTCCTAATCCGCCACATAGTGTGTTGAGGCCACTATCTGCCCAGTCACTGGGATAGCACATAGCCTGAGCTGACGGGAGTAACGAGCACACACACCCGTCTTGGTGGAAGCTTGACATCTGATAGTAGCAGGGCAGAGATGATGAGCCTCTGAACATGACGACCTTGTCTCGATGCTGCGGGTGTGGGACAAGATTTACAGATCTGTGTCACAATAACATCGGCAGTGAACCTCCCAACACCACACACCTCCCCATTGTTTTACGTCCCACACCTTAAAAACTTTCAGTATCAACCCCACACGACGAGAGATCCCTGCTGTGTCACCCTTACACCACACAAACACCCTCACTGTGTCTCGCCCACCTCTGCTGTATCACTCCCACACCATACAGACCCTTACGGTGTCACGCTCACATCAAACATAACCCCACTATGTCATTCACTACATAACCTGTGTCACTCCCACACAACACTGATCTTGTGTCCTCCCTGCACCACAATGAGTAGTAATAACAATATCTTCTGCCGTGATCACAATGCAGAGGTGGCACATCGCAGTGCTCCTCAGAAGGCTATAGTAACTTGGATGATAAAAGTTGTTCGTCTCAAGTTGCCCTCTTAAAGGTTGATTATTCTCTCAAAGTCTTTCCCAAGAAACTCCACGAAGGGTGGATGGGTCGGTCATTCTATTTGATATAGTGTTTTTGATGTTGAGGAGGATGTGAAGCCCCTTAGGAGGCAGCATGCTAATTTGTTTTTTGTTTATCATGTTTTTTCCTAGCGATGAGTTCTTGATTTCATGGCAGACTGTTCACAGCTCCGGTATGTTAATTCTTACTGAGCGACACATGTTTGGGTACAGTCCTGTTAAGTCTGATGCGGGAGGGTCCGTTCCTGGCTCTGAATCAGCCAGTCGATCATCACTTCTCCATAGTTTTGGTTATAATTTCTATTTTCTTCATGTTTGAACATCGGTATCCATGTGTTCAGGATATATTGGTCGTCATCATCTTGGTCCTCATCCATCTTGTTATTGTTTTATTTCGGAGGTGTCTCCTGCAATCGTCCATTTTTGCGCTCAGGCGTGGATAGCGTTTATCCTGAGTATGGTGTGTGTGTGTGTGTGTGTGTGTGTGTGTGTGTGTGTGTGTGTGTGTGTGTGTGTGTGTGTGTGTGTGTGTGTGTGTGTGCGTGTGTGTGTATACTGTTTTCCCACTGTGGTCAACTGGAGGATTTTACGTTGTTGGTGTAGGGTATAAGATCAGACGTAGGGATGGGCGTGACCTGGAATACTGGTGAAGCAAAGGTTGGAAAGATAACTTACTATATCTATAGGGAGAAATTGCAACTAACAGTTCCTTTTTTCCTCTCCTGTTTCACATCGAGTATCTACCGCTTTGTCTGTGTCTTCAGCTTCCTTCCCTTCTAGGTTGGTATTAGGGAAATCACTGTTTATTACTCCAATGAACAGGTTACACTGGCTTTGTGTGTTGCCATCGGTTGTCTTCCTAGGACGAGGATTAGAGCAAGTATTATAGTGACAATCGTGGGCATATATTTTGTTATGCTTGGTCGCCATGTTTGATGTGGATGTTATAGTATATTTCCCCATTTCCTGGTATTATGTCAGGAGTAGTAAGGGTTTCAGTGGCCTATAAAGTGGGAAAGTTCGGGACCAGCTGTTGTGCACCGATATATTCCATCACTTCCAATATATTTCCGCTTGTAGTGCCCGTTAAGGAAGCTTCGAGGTCCGAATGCTAAACATTTAAGTCAGTGAGAACACAGGTAGGCTCTTGTGTCCTCAGGATCTGAGAGTAACGCGAGGCACACCTGCCTGAATTGCAATTGCAGTATCAACTGGACTAACTGAAGTCATCATCTTTACTGAGAAGTTGTCTGGAAACTGAAAGTTGTGAAAAAACTTGTGTTGTACACCTATTTAGTCAGCTATGGCCGGTAAGATAAGGTTCAACACCTGAACCTTCCTTGTCTTCGGTTAGCCGGACCAGCTTTAACACTGCGTGTGATTGGCTACTATAATCAGTGTAGCCAGGGATAATTGGTCGTCTGGAGGGTCGAGGAACCTTGACTATTTATCAGAACGAAGTCTGTGTTTTTCAGCTTGTATAGTGTGGTTGAAGCGTCTGTTTGTCTGTTGTTGTATATCATTTTGAGTAGCCAAGTGAAAGTAATTTCTGTTTACTTCTGTTTCTCATTTCATTTGTTTCTTGATCGTTCAGCTGCGCACCGCTGGAAGGAGGTTTTGTGAAATGTTTCTGTCCGTTTGTATCTCATTAGCCGAGGTGGTGAACTCAGGTTACTTCCTGTGAGGTGATCGATTATTTTACTGATTATATTACCTGATTATTTTACCAGACTACGGAGGTCATGAGGTCAGTTAGGTAAGTCGGGATATGTGAAGAACTAAGCTGATGAAGAATGTGGTCAATTTCCTTCTTTTTTTTTTTTGAGTAGGCGAGACTGACAGTGGTTTCGGAGGGGCGACATTTTCAGAGGGGTTGTGTTTGGTAGTGGTCAATTCCATCGTCCATTCCAGTGTTGATTCGGTAGGTCAAGGTGTCATGTTTTGTTCCACATTGAATCTAGACAAACTGTGGTTAAAGACAACACCACCTCAGCTGAGTCAGCGTCAGTAGGTGATGATGTTCGTGCTGAAGTAAGGCAGAAGTGCTTTTCTCCTCCACCAGAACATGTACCAGTAAGATAGCTTTAAGTTCACCTATGTTTGTGGGACTTCTCTGTGAGTAGTTCTTTAACTAGTTTCTCTATCTAACTTGTAATAAAGGTAGATTAAGGCGGGTCTTGTTCTCGTTAAGTTGTTTTCGCGTAGTTTACAAAGTCTGCTTCTTGACCATATGTCTCTTGGGTATGACTGGTTGTGGCTCATCACAGTTGTTGCATGGTTGATAGCTAGCTTTGCCATCCCTCCATGTGTGGTCAGACTCGCCACACAAAACCTGTATTTACTGGGATTTTGACATTCCTCTGTGTTGTACAATATCAACTCTTATAACACTTATAGCACGTAGTGACATGGAAATTCTGCTCTCTTCTATTTGCTGGCTCTTGAAGCGCGGGTAGCATACTCTTAGGCTATGTTAGCAGGCTTATGCAGCAATGTGTATCGAATCAAACTGGACTTTGTGAAAGTTTAGTCTTGGAGAACAGAATGCCTAGGCTAATGAGACAGTCCACCACACATTCTCTCGCTATATTACCCCCATACCACACAGACCACACAGTGTCACCCCCACACCACACAGACCACACAGTATTACCTCTACACCACACAGACCACACAGTGTCACCCCCCTACACCACACAGACCACACAGTGTTACCTCTACACGACACAGACCACACTGTGTCACCCCCACACCACACAGACCACACAGTATTACCTCTACACCACACAGACCACACAGTGTCACCCGCATACCACACAGACCCCCTCACATTGTCACCCCTACACCAAACAGACTCTAACACGGTCACCCCCACATCAAACAGACCCTCACAGTGTCACTCCCTTAGCACACAGACTCCCACTGTGTCATTCCTACACCTCACAGACCACACAAGGTTACTTATATATTACACAGACCTCCCAATGTCATAATCACACCACACGAACCCCTCACTGCGCCATCCTCACGCAAGACGGACCCCACAAGGTTACTTTCATATCACACAGAGCTCACAATGTCATTCTCACACCACGCAGACCCCTCACTGCGCCATCCTCACGCAAGACAGACCCCACAAGGTTACATTCATATCACACAGACCTCACAATGTCATTCTCACACCACGCAGACCCCTCACTGCGCCATCCTCACGCAAGACAGACCCCACAAGGTTACGTTCATATCACACAGACCTCACAATGTCATTCTCACACCACGCAGACCCTCACTGTGTCATCCTCACGCAAGACAGACCCCACAAGGTTACCTTCATATCACACAGACCTCACAATGTCATTCTCACACCACGCAGACCCCTCACTGCGCCATCCTCACGCAAGACAGACCCCCCAAGGTGTCCTCCCCTTCCCCATACACCACACCCTTCCGACTCACGTGCAAGACCAGAACAATCAAGGGCGTTGTGCACCCAAACAACACCATCCTGAGTAACCGCACGGGACCGATTTTTCGGTGTGTCCTCTGGCGTAGCCCAGCGTCAGGTCACTGCCCAGCGGGGAAAGACCTCATCAAATGGCTCTGCTGTATGGCCATTTCCTGTCATAAAACCACACCATATCCCCTCCCCCCCGCAGCCTGAAGCCGTTTTCACTTTAATTAAATCACACGGTAAAAACAGCCTAGGAAGTATAGGATGCCGTTGGCAACCTCGCAGTTAGTGTTGGAATAACCTCCATCCTCAAGAGGCAGCCAAACCCAGTATCTCTCGACCAATGACGTATAATTTCCAACTTGTGGATCTAAAAATGGACAGGAGCAAAAGTCAGCCCCGGCATAAAAAGTCCGACTATATTGCCGCGTGTGTGAATGTTGTGGTGTATTTTTATCACAGGACGAAGATTATTAAAGTCGCCAGGGTGTTGTAGAGGGAGAGAGAGAGGGGGGGAAGGGAGGGTTATAGGATAGGGGAAGAGGGAGGGAAGGTTATAGGATAGGGAGAGGGGAGGGAGGGAGGGGGTGAGGAGTTATAGGAGAGGGGAAATAAGGGTTGTAGGTAAAGGGATGGGAAAGGTTGTAAGTGAAGGAAGATGGAAAAGGTTGTACGTCAGGGCGGGAGGAGAGGTGTGGGTCAGGGCGGGAGGAGAGGTGTGGGTCAGGGCGGGAGGAGAGGTGTGGGTCAGGGCGGGAGGAGAGGTGTGGGTCAGGGCGGGAGGAGAGGGTTGAGTGAGGGCGGGAGGAGAGGTGTGGGTCAGGGCGGGAGGAGAGGTGTGGGTCAGGGCGGGAGGAGAGGTGTGGGTCAGGGCGGGAGGAGAGGGTTGAGTGAGGGGAATAAGTGAGGTGGAGGGAAGGGTGAGAGGGGAGCGGAGGGTTGTAGGTGAGGGAAGCTTACGAGGTAGAGAGGGAGATGTGGGAGATGAGGAGGGGAGAGGAGGATGTAGGGAAGGGGGAAGGGAGGCGGAGGGGGAAGGTTGTATGTAGCTGGGCGGGAAATGTGTGAGGTGAGTGGGTGGGAAATGTTGCCGGGGAAGGAGTATGGGAGGGTTGTAGTAATGGGGAAGGGGGGAGGGTAATGGTTGTTGGTGAGAAATGGGATAGGATAACACTAGGTAAGGGGAAGGGGAAGGGGTAGGGTAGTCCTCCCCAACTGTGCCATCACTGTCGACGGTAAAACCTCTTACTTCTTCTGTCCCGTGGCCAACACTTTTCCTACCTTCCCTGGCGACACCCTGCCAGCCACCAATGTTATTATCTTCCGTTGGCTGACCCCCCCCGGTGCACGATGGCATAATCCCTGGTATGAACGTATGAACGCCAAAATAAAGGTATGACCCCCCTGCCCCCTCAGGATAAAGGCATGATCCCCCAGAATAATGGCATAACCCCAGGATAAAGGCATGATCACCAGAATAACAGTATAACCCCAGAATAACGCTATAACTCCAGGGTAGAGGCATGACTCCAGAATAACAGTATAACCCCAGGATAACGTTATAACCCCAGGATAGAGGCATGACCCCAGAACAACAGTATAACCCCAGAATAATGTTATAACCCCAGGATAGAGGCATGACCCCAGAACAATAGTATAACCCCAGAATAACGTTATAACCCCAGAACAATAGTATAACCCCAGAATAACGTTATAACCCCAGAACAATAGTATAACCCCAGAATAACGTTATAACCCCAGAACAATAGTATAACCCCAGAATAACGTTATAACCCCAGAACAATAGTATAACCCCAGAATAACGTTATAACCCCAGAATAACGTTATAACCCCAGAATAATGTTATAACCCCAGAACAATAGTATAACCCCAGAATAACGTTATAACCCCAGAATAATGTTATAACCCCAGAATAATGTTATAACCCCAGAATAACGTTATAACCCCAGAATAACGTTATAACCCCAGAATAATGTTATAACCCCAGAATAATGTTATAACCCCAGAATAACGTTATAACCCCAGAATAATGTTATAACCCCAGAATAACGTTATAACCCCAGAATAATGTTATAACCCCTGAATAATGTTATAACCCCAGAATAATGTTATAACCCCAGAATAACGTTATAACCCCAGAATAACGTTATAACCCCAGAATAATGTTATAACCCCAGAATAATGTTATAACCCCAGAATAATGTTATAACCCCAGAATAATGTTATAACCCCAGAATAACGTTATAACCCCAGAATAACGTTATAACCCCAGAATAATGTTATAACCCCAGAATAACGTTATAACCCCAGAATAATGTTATAACCCCAGAATAATGTTATAACCCCAGAATAATGTTATAACCCCAGAATAATGTTATAACCCCAGAATAATGTTATAACCCCAGAATAATGTTATAACCCCAGAATAATGTTATAACCCCAGAATAACGTTATAACCCCAGAATAACGTTATAACCCCAGAATAACGTTATAACCCCAGAATAACGTTATAACCCCAGAATAACGTTATAACCCCAGAATAACGTTATAACCCCAGAATAATGTTATAACCCCAGAATAACGTTATAACCCCAGAATAACGTTATAACCCCAGAATAACGTTATAACCCCAGAATAACGTTATAACCCCAGAATAATGTTATAACCCCAGAATAACGTTATAACCCCAGAATAACGTTATAACCCCAGAATAATGTTATAACCCCTGAATAATGTTATAACCCCAGAATAACGTTATAACCCCAGAATAATGTTATAACCCCAGAATAACGTTATAACCCCAGAATAATGTTATAACCCCAGAATAATGTTATAACCCCAGAATAATGTTATAACCCCAGAATAACGTTATAACCCCAGAACAATAGTATAACCCCAGAATAATGTTATAACCCCAGAATAACGTTATAACCCCAGAATAATGTTATAACCCCAGAATAATGTTATAACCCCAGAATAATGTTATAACCCCAGAATAATGTTATAACCCCAGAATAACGTTATAACCCCAGAATAATGTTATAACCCCTGAATAATGTTATAACCCCAGAATAATGTTATAACCCCAGAATAACGTTATAACCCCAGAATAACGTTATAACCCCAGAATAATGTTATAACCCCTGAATAATGTTATAACCCCAGAATAATGTTATAACCCCAGAATAATGTTATAACCCCAGAATAATGTTATAACCCCAGAATAACGTTATAACCCCAGAACAATAGTATAACCCCAGAATAATGTTATAACCCCAGAATAACGTTATAACCCCAGAATAATGTTATAACCCCAGAATAATGTTATAACCCCAGAATAATGTTATAACCCCAGAATAATGTTATAACCCCAGAATAACGTTATAACCCCAGAATAACGTTATAACCCCAGAATAATGTTATAACCCCAGAATAACGTTATAACCCCAGAATAATGTTATAACCCCAGAATAATGTTATAACCCCAGAATATGTTATAACCCTGAATAATGTTATAACCCCAGAATTACAATTGTTAACCAGAATAGTTATACCAAATATAACCCAGAATAATGTTATAACCCCAGAATAATGTTATAACCCAGAATAACGTTATAACCCCAGAATAATGTTATAACCCCAAAGTATAAAATAGTTATAACCCCAGAATAATGTTATAACCCAGAGATTAAACGTATATAACCCCAGAATAATGTATTATAACCCCAGAATAAGTTATAACCCCAGAATAATGTTATAAAACCCCAGAATAACGTATAAGTAATGTAACCCAGAATAAGTATAAACCCCAGAATAAATTGTTATAACCCCAGAATAACGTTATAACCCCAGAATAATGTTATAACCCCAGAATAATGTTATAACCCCAGAATAATGTTATAACCCCAGAATAACGTTATAACCCCAGAATAACGTTATAACCCCAGAATAACGTTATAACCCCAGAATAATGTTATAACCCCAGAATAACGTTATAACCCCAGAATAATGTTATAACCCCAGAATAACGTTATAACCCCAGAATAACGTTATAACCCCAGGATAGAGGCATGATCCCCAGAATAACGGTATAACCCCAGAATAACGCTATAACCCCAGGATAGAGGCATGACCCCAGAACAACAGTATAACCCCAGAATAATGTTATAACCCCAGGATAGAGGCATGACCCCAGAACAATAGTATAACCCCAGAATAACGTTATAACCCCAGAATAACGTTATAACCCCAGAATAACGTTATAACCCCAGAATAACGTTATAACCCCAGAATAACGTTATAACCCCAGAATAATGTTATAACCCCAGAATAACGTTATAACCCCAGAATAACGTTATAACCCCAGAATAATGTTATAACCCCAGAATAACGTTATAACCCCAGAATAACGTTATAACCCCAGAATAACGTTATAACCCCAGAATAACGTTATAACCCCAGAATAACGTTATAACCCCAGAATAATGTTATAACCCAGAATAAGTTATAACCCCAGAATAACGTTATAACCCCAGAATAAGTTATAACCCCAGAATAATGTTATAACCAGAATAACGTTATAACCCAGAATAACGTTATAACCCAGAATAATGTTATAACCCCAGAATAACGTTATAACCCCAGAATAAGTTATAACCCCAGAATAATGTTATAACCCAGAATAACGTTATAACCCCAGATAAGTTATAACCCAGAATAATGTTATAACCCAGAATAACGTTATAACCCCAGAATAATGTTATAACCCCAGAATAAGTTATAACCCCAGAATAACGTTATAACCCCAGAATAATGTTATAACCCCAGAATAATGTTATAACCCCGAATAATGTTATAACCCCAGAATAACGTTATAACCCCAGAACAATAGTATAACCCCAGAATAACGTTATAACCCCAGAATAACAAACAGAATAAGTTAACCCCAGAATAACGTTATAACCCAGAATAATGTTATAACCCCAGAATAATGTTATAACCCCAGAATAATGTTATAACCCCAGAATAACGTTATAACCCCAGAATAACGTTATAACCCCAGAATAACGTTATAACCCCAGAATAACGTTATAACCCCAGAATAATGTTATAACCCCAGAATAACGTTATAACCCCAGAATAACGTTATAACCCCAGAATAACGTTATAACCCCAGAATAATGTTATAACCCCAGAATAATGTTATAACCCCAGAATAACGTTATAACCCCAGAATAACGTTATAACCCCAGAATAATGTTATAACCCCAGAATAATGTTATAACCCCAGAATAATGTTATAACCCCAGAATAACGTTATAACCCCAGAATAACGTTATAACCCCAGAATAACGTTATAACCCCAGAATAACGTTATAACCCCAGAATAACGTTATAACCCCAGAATAATGTTATAACCCCAGAATAACGTTATAACCCCAGAATAATGTTATAACCCCTGAATAATGTTATAACCCCAGAATAATGTTATAACCCCAGAATAACGTTATAACCCCAGAATAATGTTATAACCCCAGAATAATGTTATAACCCCAGAATAATGTTATAACCCCTGAATAATGTTATAACCCCAGAATAATGTTATAACCCCAGAATAACGTTATAACCCCAGAATAACGTTATAACCCCAGAATAACGTTATAACCCCAGAATAACGTTATAACCCCTGAATAATGTTATAACCCCAGAATAATGTTATAACCCCAGAATAACGTTATAACCCCAGAATAACGTTATAACCCCAGAATAATGTTATAACCCCAGAATAATGTTATAACCCCAGAATAACGTTATAACCCCTGAATAATGTTATAACCCCAGAATAATGTTATAACCCCTGAATAATGTTATAACCCCAGAATAACGTTATAACCCCAGAATAACGTTATAACCCCAGAATAACGTTATAACCCCTGAATAATGTTATAACCCCAGAATAACGTTATAACCCCTGAATAATGTTATAACCCCAGAATAACGTTATAACCCCAGAATAACGTTATAACCCCAGAATAACGTTATAACCCCAGAATAATGTTATAACCCCAGAATAACGTTATAACCCCAGAATAACGTTATAACCCCAGAATAATGTTATAACCCCTGAATAAGGCATGATCCCCAGGACAGAGGCATGGCCCTACAGGATATTGCCACGACCCTATATAGGATAAAGCTGTTAACCTAAGGATAAAGACAGGGTCCTCAGGGTAAAAGCATGACCTCCCAAGTAAGCTTGACCTCCCAGGTCAAAGGTCAGACTCAAGTCAAAAAAGGCTTGACCCTTGGAATGACGATCCAATGCCAAGATAAACGTGTTATCTCCGGAGAAATGACACCAGGAAAATGATATAGTCCCAGAATACAGACATGACCTCAGGATAATAGAATGACGTCAAGGCAAAGGCGTGACCTCCTAGGATAAAATCATGACCTGTAGGATACAGACATGACCCCCATGATACACGAAGGATCCTAGGATAAAGGATAAAGGATAAAGATACGACATCCATGGTAGAGGCATAATCCCCAGGTTAAAGGCGTGACCTAAAGATGACCCTAGGATAAACCCATGACCTTCCAGGATAAAAGGATGAGCGTGGGAAGAAGGCTCGACCCTCAGGATAAAGAAATACGACTAAGTTAAAGATATTGTATCCTTGGATAACGGTATGACGCCCCAGGATAAAGGTATAACCCCCCGAGGTAAAGACATGACCTCTCAAGATAAAAATCTTGACCCCAAGATAAAGGGATGAACCCAGGATGAAGGAAGGATCCCAGGATGATGGGAGGATCCCAGGATGACCCCAGGATAAAGGAAGGATCCCAGGATGAAGGAAGGATCCCAGGATGAAGGAAGGATCCCAGTATGACCCCAGGATGAAGGAAGGATCCCAGGATGATGGGAGGATCCCAGGATGACCCCAGGATAAAGGAAGGATCCCAGGATGATGGAAGGATCCCAGGATGACCCCAGGATAAAGGAAGGATCCCAGGATGAAGGAAGGATCCCAGGATGACCCCAGGATAAAGGAAGGATCCCAGGATGAAGGAAGGATCCCAGGATGATGGAAGGATCCCAGGATGACCCCAGGATAAAGGAAGGATCCCAGGATGAAGGAAGGATCCCAGGATGATGGAAAGATCCCAGGATGAAGGAAGGATCCCAGGATGATGGAAGGATCCCAGGATGATGGAAGGATCCCAGGATGACCCCAGGATGAAGGAAGGATCCCAGGATGAAGGAAGGATCCCAGGATGACCCCAGGGTAAAGGAAGGATCCCAGGATGAAGGAAGGATCCCAGGATGATGGAAAGATCCCAGGATGAAGGAAGGATCCCAGGATGATGGAAGGATCCCAGGATGATGGAAGGATCCCAGGATGACCCCAGGATGAAGGAAGGATCCCAGGATGAAGGAAGGATCCCAGGATGACCCCAGGGTAAAGGAAGGATCCCAGGATGAAGGAAGGATCCCAGGATGATGGAAGGATCCCAGGATGACCCCAGGATGAAGGAAGGATCCCAGGATGAAGGAAGGATCCCAGGATGACCCCAGGATGAAGGAAGGATCCCAGGATGAAGGAAGGATCCCAGGATGACCCCAGGATAAAGGAAGGATCCCAGGATGAAGGAAGGATCCCAGGATGAAGGAAGGATCCCAGGATGACCCCAGGATAAAGGAAGGATCCCAGGATGAAGGAAGGATCCCAGGATGACCCCAGGATAAAGGAAGGATCCCAGGATGAAGGAAGGATCCCAGGATGACCCCAGGATGAAGGAAGGATCCCAGGATGACCCCAGGATAAAGGAAGGATCCCAGGATGAAGGAAGGATCCCAGGATGACCCCAGGATAAAGGAAGGATCCCAGGATGACCCCAGGATAAAGGAAGGATCCCAGGATGAAGGAAGGATAAAGGAAGGATCCCAGGATGAAGGAAGGATCCCAGGATGAAGGAAGGATCCCAGGATGACCCCAGGATAAAGGAAGGATCCCAGGATGACCCCAGGATAAAGGAAAGATCCCAGGATGAGGGAAGGATCCCAGGATGACCCCAGGATAAAGGAAGGATCCCAGGATAAAGGAAGGATCCCAGCATGAAGGAAGGATCCCAGGATGACCCCAGGATAAAGGAAGGATCCCAGCATGAAGGAAGGATCCCAGGATGACCCCAGGATAAAGGAAGGATCCCAGGATGAGGGAAGGATCCCAGGATCCCTTAGGATTAAGCTGTGTTCCTAGGATAAAAGCACGGCTTAAGGATAAAGATATGAACCTCAGAATAGGATTCCTGGATAAATACATGACACAAGGGATGAAGGCAAGACTCCAGGACGAAAACATGACCTGAGCATGAGGATAAGACGCAAGAATAATGTCATGAATCAAGGAAAAATGTCTGAACCTAAGGATAAAGGTATGACTTACCTCTGCCCTCCGCCGTCTTCCAACACGTAAATATCTTTCATTTCAGATATCAAGCCTCGTTCATCTTTGCAAATAGCAGTGTAAACATAATTCTTCAACAGGAGGACCCGTAAATCCTACACATTACTGGATGAATCTCTAGAATAAGAACGATGTCCCAACATTCCAATTTCTTGAATGGCTACGAGATTGGTTTCAATTCCATAATACAGAATTTGATTACATATTCTTGGTAGAAACATCGTATCTAAACCTCCGATTTCTGAGATATAGAATTTCAAAACAACTGCCACCTACAGTTTTAATAAGCAACACACTGAAGAAAGCGGATCCATAGTCACGCCTAAATTGCCCAACTGCCGTATGATTTGACCCAAATGGCTTAGAAAATTGAGTGACATTGTCACCGAAAGCAAAATATCATCTGAAAAATCTTGATATGGTAATATTGTTTCATCCATTACATTCAAATTCAACGAGGGAATTCATGAATGAATTTAATATGTTGATACCAGCGTGTAGGAACGCAGGAGCAAGATGCCGCATTACCTCCACACACCTGGGGCGATAACGTCACTGTGTGACATAGGAAACCTGGTCGACCGCAGGCAGCGACTTCCCCGCTCACACTGCCTGCAGTCCACCACATATTCAGTGACTTTTACACCAGTTCTTGTACCGGTTATACCCTCCTTACAACCATAATAAGCCCAGACATCAGTATATCCCATAACATAGAGATGATATATACTTATACATATATCTATTGTACTTAGTCGTTGTCTCCCGCGTTAGCGAGGGAGCGCAAGGAAACAGACGAAAGAATGGCCCAACCCACCCACATACACATGTATATACATGAACACCCACAAACGCACATATACATACCTATACTGTTCAACGTATACATACATATACATACAAAGAAATATACATATATACACATGTACATATTCATACTTGTTGCCTTCATCCATCCCCATCACCACCCCGCCACACATGAAACAGCATCCCCCTCCTCCCCCGCGCACGCACGAGGTAGCGCTAGGAAAAGACAACAAAGGCCACATTCGTTCACACTCAGTCTCTAGCTGTCATGTGTAATGCATCGAAACGACAGCTCCCTTTCCACATCCAGGCCCCACAAAACTTTCCATGGCTTATCCCAGACGCTTCACATGCCCTGGTTAAGTCCATTGACAGCACGGCGATCCCGGTATACCACATCGTTCCAATTCACTCTATTCCTTGCACACCTTTCACCCTCCTGTATGCTCAGGCTTCGATCACTCAAAATCTTTTTCACTCCATCCTTCCACGTACAATTTGGTCTCTTGCTTCTCGTTCCCTTCACCTCTGACACACATATACACTCTGTCAATCTTTCCTCACTCATTCTCTCCATGTGACCAAACCACCTCAATACACCCTCTTCTGCTCTCTCAACCACACTCTTTTCATTACCACACATCTCTCTTACCCTTTCATTACTTACTCGATCAAACCACCTCACACTCTACATATTGTCCTCAAACACTTCATTTCCAACACATCCACCCTCCTCCGCACAACCCTATCTATAGCTCACGCGTCGCAACCATGTAACATTGTTGGAACCACTATTCCTTCAAACATAACCATTTTTGCTCTCTGAGATAACGTTCTCGCCTTCCACACATTCTTCAACGATCCCAGAACCTTCGCCCCCTCCCCAACCCTGTGACTCACCTTCGCTTCCAAGGTTTTATCCGCTGCTATATCCACTCCCAGCAATCTAAACCACTTTACTTCCTCCAGTTTTTTCCATTTAAACTTACTTCCCAATTAACTTGTCCTTCAACCCTACTGAACCATAGAACCTTGCTCTTATTCACATTCATTCTCAACTTTCTTCTTTCACACACTTTACCAAACTCAGTCACCAACTTCTGCAGTTTCTCACACGAATCAGTCACCAGCGCTGTGTCATCAGCGAACAACAACTGACTCACTTCCCAAGCTCTCTCATCCACAACAGACTGCATACTTGCCACTCCCTCCAAAACTCTTGCATCCAACTCCCTAACAACACATCCATAAACAAATTAAACAGCCATGGAGACTTCACGCACCCCTGCCACAAACCGACATTCACTGGGAACCAATCACTTTCTCCTTTTCCTACTTGTACACATGCCTTACATCCTTGATAAAAATTTTTCACTGCTTCTAGCAACTTACTTCCCACTCCATATACTCTTAATACCTTCCACAAAGCACCTCTATTAACTCTACCATTTGCCTTCTCCAGATCCATAAATGCTACATACAAATCCATCTGTTTTTCTAAGTATTTCTCACTTACATTCTTCAAAGCAAACACCTGATTCACATATCCTCTACCACTTCTGAAACCACACTGCTCTTCCCCAATCTGAATGCTCTGTACATGCCTTCACCCTCTAAGTCAATACCCTCCCATATAATTTCTCAGGAATACGCAACAAACTTATACCTCTATAATTTAAATACTCACCTTTATCCCCTTTGCCTTTGTACAATGGCATTATGCATGCATTCCACCAATCCTCAAGCACTTCACCATGAGTCATACATACATTGAATATCCTTACCAACCGTTCAACAACATAGTCACCCTCTTTTTTTTATAAATTCCACTTCAATATCATCTAAACCCGCCGCCTTGCCGGCTTTCATCTTCCGCAATGGTTTCACTACCTCTTCTTTGTTTACCAAACCATTCTCCCTGACCTTCTCACTTCGCACACCACCTCGACCAAAACACCCTATACCTGCCACTCTATCATCAAACACATTCAACAAACCTTCAAAATACTCACTCCATCTCCTCACAACACCACTACTTGTTATTACCTCCCCATTAGCCCCCTTCACTGATATTCCCATTTGTTCTCTTGTCTTACGCAGTTTATTCACCTCCTTCTAAAGCACCTTTTCATTCTCCCTAAAATCTATTGATAGTCTTTCACCCCAACTCTCATCTGTTCCTTTTTTCACCTCCTTGGAAAGGATTACGATTGAGCATACGATCAAGTACATTCCTATAAGTCCACGGGGAAATGAAACACGGTAAGTTCCCAAGTGCACTTTCGTGTAATAATCACGTCATCAGGGGAGTTACAAGAAATAGATATAGCAGTCAGTTGATATACAACGACAAGACGTAGCAAGGATGCCATTTGGTAAATAAGTGACTACCCGAATTGAGGTCGGGTGCGTTCAAGTTTGGCAACATGCGTATGATAAACCTATTATGTGGACAAGTAGGGGAACTGTTTACAAATTTTGTCAACAAATAAGGCATCCAATTTGTATCATTTGCAAACAGCAATCCCTGTTGGTTCATGCTCAGAGGAATTATGGGCCAGGTTAAAGAGTCAGTTTATGTATCATTAATTCACATTCAGTCCTATGCAAGGCAGAAAAATATCAACAAGAACCCTGAATGGTACTCCCAGGATATTGCAAGAGCAATATGACGTAGAAATAAACTCTACAAGCTCAAGAATTCAGAGAATAACGCAAGTATTGCAACGCAATATAACACGGGAGATACATGAAAAGTCTTATCGAAAAAGCCAAGAGAGAATATGAAGTGAGTATTGCAAGATATGATAACAGAGATCCTAAAACTGTTTGTAGATATATCAGTAATATGAAATATATGAGGACTGGTGTAGGATCCTTAGTAAACGAGGATCGGAGCTCATTGTGGACGTTAAAAGGATAGCAACAACCGTGAAAAATATTTTTAGTTCTGTTTTTCCCATAGAAAGCAACGACATGAACTTTATGACAATGATAAATAGAACGTACACAATACCAGAATTTACCGTCACAGTTAGAGAAGTACTAACACAGATAGATAAGTAGAACACTACTGAAAGCCCTGATCCTGATCGTCTTTATCCACTAGTAAATAAAAACGTCAAACGTGAAAATGTCAAACCGTTAACCTAAATTTTCAGTAAATTTCTCCTAGATGGAACAGTCCCGCAGGACTGGAAACTGGGAGACGTCACTATTAAATACAAAAAGGAAAGCTACGAATTACCTGGCAATTACCGTCCTATTAGCCTCCCATCAATTAATGTAAACTTCTGGAGTCTATCATTAGAGATAAAATTGTAGCCTTCGTGGAACAACACAGTCGGAGCAATAATACACAACATGCTTTTAGAAGACGCAGAGAATGAGTTACAAACATTCTTGAATTTGATCATAAATCATTTAGTACCCACGACAAGACAAAAACAACTGATATTATATTTCAGGGTTTTGTAGAAAGCCTTCGACAAAGTCCCCCGTGTTACATTGGCCCATAAAGTCCAGGCCCTGTACAGGATTACTGGTTCCATAAGAAATTGGACAGAAGCCTGGTTACGTGATAGGATGCAAACAGTCGTTATGAATGGTGAATCATCACCGTGGTCACCCGTTACTAGTGGGGTTCCCCAGGGATCCGTTCTTGGGCCTATAATTTTCATCATCTATATGAACGATTTTGACGTAGGGCGGATTAACGGAGCGTCCAATAACGCAGATGACGCAAAGATAAAATCGCTAGAAAATGACAAATGCCATTTAATGTTAATAAATGTTGGTTGTTACAAGTAGGAAAAAACTCATCATAAAATTCGATTATGAACTGAAGGGCCACAAGGTAAAGGACACACTTGTGTGAGGGCTGGATCCACAGGTCACTAGTGGTCTCCAACAACTTCAGATTCTCCCAACATGGGAATGAAGCTGCTAAGAAAGCAATTAGGATGTTAGGATTTATTAACAGAAACTTTACATACAAGAGCAAAGATGTGATATTACCACTATACCCAAGTCTAGTTAGATCCAACCTCAAATATGCAGTGCAGTTTTGGGCCCCCCACCTTAAGCAAATTTCTTAGATTGGAAGCAGTGCAGGGAAGAGCAACCAAATTCCTTCCTTCTTTGCGCAACAAACCATATGCGGACAGACTGCGAGAATTAAACTTGTTTTCCCTAAGCAACAGTCGTCTCCAAGGCAAATTGATAGAATGTTTTAGAATACTTAAAGGATTCAACAACGTTGATACTGGAGATTAATTTACAGTAGCGCCAGCACCACCAACAAGAGGAAATGGACTAAAATTTAAGGGTCACCGAGTATCTGGACTATAAGAAATATTTCTTTATCAACGACATTACTGATGCGTGGTATAAGCGCTTAGAAAATGTTACTGAGAGCAACACTCATAATACCTTCAAAATTAGGTTTGATCATCACTTGTTACTCTCCGTTATTGTATAATTCATTTAATCAGTCATCATGACGCAGTGGTACATCATGCTACCTTCTCAACCACAGATCTCCCCCTGGCTATGTTGCGGTAACATATCAACCTGCTCTGAGTGAGTAAGAACATTGTATCATATTTCAACATTAGGAACAATATAGACATGGAAAGTCGAGAAGCTGGATCTCATGTTTATTCTTACTATAGTTTTTATAATAAAAAGTGAATGGATGCATGTCGCTGGTGATGAGACGCATGACATATCCATGTTCATTCTACCGTATGCCTTTCCTATGAAAATTTCCTTCAGGCAAACTAATCCTGCAAGATATTTTTCCCGTCTGTTTTCCATCCGGCATGTTGCCGAAGGTAGTGAAGGATGCTGAGAGAGCCTTTGCTTTGTATCCTTTTCTTTCATTGCTTTAAGAGGACTGCATTTTTTTAGTAGTCCTAAGGCCAGACCACCTTGCCTGGACCTTAGGTCTGTGTAATTTGTGCATCTATGTAACAAATGACGCACTTCCCAGGGCTTCTCTTTCCCACAGACTGAATACTCACCCTTGTCTACAAGACTCTCACAATACTGTAACCTCCCTCACCATCCCATCCATTAACAAACCGAGCAACGAAGGTGACACCACACCCCTGCCGTATAAAAACCATTCACTCTCCTCTCTTCCTACTTGCACACAAGACTTACACCAATAAGAAATTATCATTGCTTTCAGCAGCTTTGATCCCACTCCGTATATTTTTGGGAACTTCCACAAAGCATCTATATCAATCCTTCCATAAGGTTTCTTCAGATCCATAAGTGCCACATACAAATCCCAATGTTTTTCTAAGTATTTCTCACACACATTCTTTAACGCAATAATCTGATCCACACATCCTCTAACACTTCTGAAACCACACTGCTCTTCCTCAAACTGATGCTCTGTACATACTTTC